>NW_026062492.1:0-5000 GCF_023897955.1 Schistocerca gregaria
CATTCAATCGGTAGTAGCGACGGGCGGTGTGTACAAAGGGCAGGGACGTAATCAACGCGAGCTTATGACTCGCGCTTACTGGGAATTCCTCGTTCATGGGGAACAATTGCAAGCCCCAATCCCTAGCACGAAGGAGGTTCAGCGGGTTACCCCGACCTTTCGGCCTAGGAAGACACGCTGATTCCTTCAGTGTAGCGCGCGTGCGGCCCAGAACATCTAAGGGCATCACAGACCTGTTATTGCTCAATCTCGTGCGGCTAGAAGCCGCCTGTCCCTCTAAGAAGAAAAGTAATCGCTGACAGCACGAAGGATGTCACGCGACTAGTTAGCAGGCTAGAGTCTCGTTCGTTATCGGAATTAACCAGACAAATCGCTCCACCAACTAAGAACGGCCATGCACCACCACCCACCGAATCAAGAAAGAGCTATCAATCTGTCAATCCTTCCGGTGTCCGGGCCTGGTGAGGTTTCCCGTGTTGAGTCAAATTAAGCCGCAGGCTCCACTCCTGGTGGTGCCCTTCCGTCAATTCCTTTAAGTTTCAGCTTTGCAACCATACTTCCCCCGGAACCCAAAAGCTTTGGTTTCCCGGAGGCTGCCCGCCGAGTCATCGGAGGAACTGCGGCGGATCGCTGGCTGGCATCGTTTATGGTTAGAACTAGGGCGGTATCTGATCGCCTTCGAACCTCTAACTTTCGTTCTTGATTAATGAAAACATACTTGGCAAATGCTTTCGCTTCTGTTCGTCTTGCGACGATCCAAGAATTTCACCTCTAACGTCGCAATACGAATGCCCCCGCCTGTCCCTATTAATCATTACCTCGGGTTCCGAAAACCAACAAAATAGAACCGAGGTCCTATTCCATTATTCCATGCACACAGTATTCAGGCGGGCTTGCCTGCTTTAAGCACTCTAATTTGTTCAAAGTAAACGTGCCGGCCCACCGAGACACTCAACTAAGAGCACCCTGGTAGGATTTCAACGGGGTCCGCCTCGGGACGCGCAAGCACGCCTTCGGCTCGCCCCACCGGCAGGACGTCCCACGATACATGCCAGTTAAACACCGACGGGCGGTGAACCAACAGCGTGGGACACAAATCCAACTACGAGCTTTTTAACCGCAACAACTTTAATATACGCTATTGGAGCTGGAATTACCGCGGCTGCTGGCACCAGACTTGCCCTCCAATAGATACTCGTTAAAGGATTTAAAGTGTACTCATTCCGATTACGGGGCCTCGGATGAGTCCCGTATCGTTATTTTTCGTCACTACCTCCCCGTGCCGGGAGTGGGTAATTTGCGCGCCTGCTGCCTTCCTTGGATGTGGTAGCCGTTTCTCAGGCTCCCTCTCCGGAATCGAACCCTGATTCCCCGTTACCCGTTACAACCATGGTAGGCGCAGAACCTACCATCGACAGTTGATAAGGCAGACATTTGAAAGATGCGTCGCCGGTACGAGGACCGTGCGATCAGCCCAAAGTTATTCAGAGTCACCAAGGCAAACGGACCAGACGAGCCAATCCGATTGGTTTTGATCTAATAAAAGCGTCCCTTCCATCTCTGGTCGGGACTCTGTTTGCATGTATTAGCTCTAGAATTACCACAGTTATCCAAGTAACGTGGGTACGATCTAAGGAACCATAACTGATTTAATGAGCCATTCGCGGTTTCACCTTAATGCGGCTTGTACTGAGACATGCATGGCTTAATCTTTGAGACAAGCATATGACTACTGGCAGGATCAACCAGGGAGCTGCGTCAACGAGAGCTGAGCAGCCGGCCGCCCGGGAGTGTGTGTCCCGAGGGCCCGCGCGAACACGCAAGCGTCCGCTCAATTATTCTGCAAACAGGAGGAGGCTGAGCTCCCCTGCACGATACACCTCGAAACCCTCTCAGGTCCCGGCGGCGCGCAGCGCCGTCCTAAGTACTTGGTCGGGTTCGAGAGAGGCGCAATCGCCCGGAGATAGGCGAGTAGACGCTTTCAGTGCGAACACCCGTGCTCCCAACTGAGCTTGCCGCTGCCGACAGAGGCCCGGGAGCGTGCTGTCGTGGCATTGCCGGCGGGAAACAACACGCGCCACCTACGGTGACCGGCAGCTCCAACGCCAGCGCCACAGAAGGGCAAAGCCCCACTTGGGTGCAGAAGCGAACTCTCCCAGCACAGCGCACGCGCCAACACGTCCGCAGAGCTGCGATACAAACCACCTGCGAGAACCGCTGGGGGCGACCGAGCAGCAGACGGCGTCGCGACGCCGAGTGCCGGGCGGCGGCGCATCCTCAACGCACACAGTCCGCAATCGGACCAGCACACTGCAGATGTCCACCGCGCTTCGCACCGGGCTCGACAGAACCCACTTTGGCCGCCTGGCGCCGCGCGCAGGGTGCGCCGGCGCATAGCTGGGACGCCAGCCGGGCCCGTCGGCCGGCGCTCCTGCCACTGGGCGCCCCCCACCAGCCGGCTGTAGTGCGTGCGCTCACGCAGCGCGCGGCCAGCACGCCGGGCGGCCCCCCCTCACCGGCCGGGGACTGTCCCGCCAAGCCACAGCCTCGTATCGCTTCATACCCACATGGCCAACTCAGGTTCGGGGGCATGGCGGGTACCGCCGAAACAACCGGTTCACAGATGTACCGATCGTCGCTATCACCGATGCACCTGCAGCGCGAACAACCGCTCAACAACTGATTTCCAGTTCATTTGCGGATCTTTGGCAGCAAACGTATACGTCAATCTACATTTGCGAAATCTACGATTCTGGCATGCCTGCATGTTATGTGTCACGACACGCTACATCAGCCCACATACACACTGCGGCATGTACACGAGAGAACACGTGGAAGATGGTCCGCGCACGTGTGCAATGTCCCTTGCGCGGTCGACTGTCAACCGGCCTCTGTAGCATGTCGCAGATGTGGAACGCGGTCCACCGTGCTATCATGTTGTGTGGGGCAATACGATTAAATAGGAAAACCCTCGTCGCTACATCAACAGACGGCTCACGCTGATTCCCGGCAGAGGGAGGAGGGGGGGGGGGGGGGGCCAACATGCAATACTTTCGTCCGTACCTACTTACCACATGTCTGTACGGCGTACAACAGTGCAATCTCGCTGTAATGGGGAGACGAGACAAGTAGCATCGTGCACAACATATGGCCCTTATGATTCGCCATTGTAGGGCGCAGCCGGTGTACGGTCAAGCATGTGCCACATTATGTCACTCAGTACGTAACGACGGATGATCAGTGTGGGTTACGCGTACATCAGCGGACAGTCCACACAGGCCGTACCACAACGTACACTGACTGCATCGACAACCGAATGCAACTGAACAGCTGCAAGGCTCATTTCACAAACAAACGCCTGACCGACCAGCTTGGAAGGGCAGGAGGGGAGGGCGATATTCGTTCTGTAGCGGTACACCCTTCCAGTGGTTAGCGGGACTGTGTAGAAAGTACGCAACACTCGAAAGACCTTTATGTGAGGGTACGCACCATGGCATCAAGAAATACACATGACACCAGAGGATCCAAGCAGTGAACTATGTTCAGAGGGTTGCTGTTAGGCAAAGCTACATTCCTGTGACGTTACATGTGACAGTTAAGGTGCAGTGTAAGTTAGGTTAAGGTGCAGTGTAAGTTAGGTTAAGGTGCAGTGTAAGTTAGGTTAAGGTGCAGTGTAAGTTAGGTTAAGGTGCAGTGTAAGTTAGGTTAAGGTGCAGTGTAAGTTAGGTTAAGGTGCAGTGTAAGTTAGGTTAAGGTGCAGTGTAAGTTAGGTTAAGGTGCAGTGTAACTTAGGTTAAGGTGCAGTGTAACTTAGGTTAAGGTGCAGTGTAACTTAGGTTAAGGTGCAGTGTAACTTAGGTTAAGGTGCAGTGTAACTTAGGTTAAGGTGCAGTGTAACTTAGGTTAAGGTGCAGTGTAACTTAGGTTAAGGTGCAGTGTAACTTAGGTTAAGGTGCAGTGTAACTTAGGTTAAGGTGCAGTGTAACTTAGGTTAAGGTGCAGTGTAACTTAGGTTAAGGTGCAGTGTAACTTAGGTTAAGGTGCAGTGTAACTTAGGTTAAGGTGCAGTGTAACTTAGGTTAAGGTGCAGTGTAAGTTAGGTTAAGGTGCAGCGTAACTTAGGTTAAGGTGCAGCGTAACTTAGGTTAAGGTGCAGCGTAACTTAGGTTAAGGTGCAGCGTAACTTAGGTTAAGGTGCAGCGTAACTTAGGTTAAGGTGCAGCGTAACTTAGGTTAAGGTGCAGCGTAACTTAGGTTAAGGTGCAGCGTAACTTAGGTTAAGGTGCAGCGTAACTTAGGTTAAGGTGCAGCGTAACTTAGGTTAAGGTGCAGCGTAACTTAGGTTAAGGTGCAGCGTAACTTAGGTTAAGGTGCAGCGTAACTTAGGTTAAGGTGCAGCGTAACTTAGGTTAAGGTGCAGCGTGGGTTAGGTTAGGGGCCAACGTGGGTTAGGTTAGGGGCCAACGTGGGTTAGGTTAGGGGCCAACGTGGGTTAGGTTAGGGGCCAACGTGGGTTAGGTTAGGGGCCAACGTGGGTTAGGTTAGGGGCCAACGTGGGTTAGGTTAGGGGCCAACGTGGGTTAGGTTAGGGGCCAACGTGGGTTAGGTTAGGGGCCAACGTGGGTTAGGTTAGGGGCCAACGTGGGTTAGGTTAGGGGCCAACGTGGGTTAGGTTAGGGGCCAACGTGGGTTAGGTTAGGGGCCAACGTGGGTTAGGTTAGGGGCCAACGTGGGTTAGGTTAGGGGCCAACGTGGGTTAGGTTAGGGGCCAACGTGGGTTAGGTTAGGGGCCAACGTGGGTTAGGTTAAGGGCCAACGTGGGTTAGGTTAAGGGCCAACGTGGGTTAGGTTAAGGGCCAACGTGGGTTAGGTTAAGGGCCAACGTGGGTTAGGTTAAGGGCCAACGTGGGTTAGGTTAAGGGCCAACGTGGGTTAGGTTAAGGGCCAACGTGGGTTAGGTTAAGGGCCAACGTGGGTTAGGTTAAGGGCCAACGTGGGTT
>NW_026062492.1:12500-22500 GCF_023897955.1 Schistocerca gregaria
CTAGGGCGGTATCTGATCGCCTTCGAACCTCTAACTTTCGTTCTTGATTAATGAAAACATACTTGGCAAATGCTTTCGCTTCTGTTCGTCTTGCGACGATCCAAGAATTTCACCTCTAACGTCGCAATACGAATGCCCCCGCCTGTCCCTATTAATCATTACCTCGGGTTCCGAAAACCAACAAAATAGAACCGAGGTCCTATTCCATTATTCCATGCACACAGTATTCAGGCGGGCTTGCCTGCTTTAAGCACTCTAATTTGTTCAAAGTAAACGTGCCGGCCCACCGAGACACTCAACTAAGAGCACCCTGGTAGGATTTCAACGGGGTCCGCCTCGGGACGCGCAAGCACGCCTTCGGCTCGCCCCACCGGCAGGACGTCCCACGATACATGCCAGTTAAACACCGACGGGCGGTGAACCAACAGCGTGGGACACAAATCCAACTACGAGCTTTTTAACCGCAACAACTTTAATATACGCTATTGGAGCTGGAATTACCGCGGCTGCTGGCACCAGACTTGCCCTCCAATAGATACTCGTTAAAGGATTTAAAGTGTACTCATTCCGATTACGGGGCCTCGGATGAGTCCCGTATCGTTATTTTTCGTCACTACCTCCCCGTGCCGGGAGTGGGTAATTTGCGCGCCTGCTGCCTTCCTTGGATGTGGTAGCCGTTTCTCAGGCTCCCTCTCCGGAATCGAACCCTGATTCCCCGTTACCCGTTACAACCATGGTAGGCGCAGAACCTACCATCGACAGTTGATAAGGCAGACATTTGAAAGATGCGTCGGCGGTACGAGGACCGTGCGATCAGCCCAAAGTTATTCAGAGTCACCAAGGCAAACGGACCAGACGAGCCAATCCGATTGGTTTTGATCTAATAAAAGCGTCCCTTCCATCTCTGGTCGGGACTCTGTTTTTTTTTTTTTTTTTTTTTTTTTTTTTTTTTTAAAAATTCTTTATTTCCATAAACAATGTTAATTTTACATCTAGCCCACTGCCTTATTTGATTAGTGGGCCAAGTTAGTTATACAAGGGTAATTAGCAGCTAATTCTA
The DNA here is from genome assembly GCF_023897955.1 of Schistocerca gregaria. NCBI lineage: Eukaryota > Metazoa > Arthropoda > Insecta > Orthoptera > Acrididae > Schistocerca > Schistocerca gregaria. The sequence goes on from NW_026062492.1 coordinate 13,561, forward strand.
AGTTCTATGTAGTAACTAGTTAGTATATAAGTGAACAGTAAGCAATGGGCAAACATTATTGTTAGTCTACTACAAACATTAATCTTTAGGCTAGTTACTAATCCTACAGCGTTACAGTTGTGTCAGCTAATTTATATAAACCTACTGTAGAGCCTTGCTCATTGAGCTAACCCCAATGAGCGTGCCCCTGACACTGGGCAGGCCGAGATGGTGATCGCTGCAGGTTACTAATAATAAAATCTAAAAACTAAGTCCTACAACTAACTTATCCTAATGTCAAGTCCGGTGCGTTGTCTGGTTTGGTAAGGCTGCACCCCACCCCCCCAGAATCCTGTGGCGCGGCGGATTCAGACTGAGGAAGTCGGCCTTTCCGCGCCCAGGCGGTTTGGGAGTAGGGTATCATACTCTATCTGTGTCCTGGGTTATCTCTTTTTGTGCTACTATAGGTCTTTCAGGTAGTCCTTTAGGACTTTCTGAGATACCGCGTTAGCCAGTTTGTTTATGATGTCGAAAGTGTCGCGATGTCTGATTAGTCTAAAGGTGTCGTTATGTGGTAGTTGGTCCCGCAGTACTGAGGCCACATCATTGAAAAGGGGGCACTCGTAGACTACATGGTCAGGAGTACCCTCCGGAACACCACAGTCACACGCAGGTGTCGCCTTTTTACCAAATCGACATAGATATGTCGAGTACGGTCCATGCCCAGTGAGGAAGTGGATGAGTCCCCGGGATGGATCGAAATGTGACATTTCCATCCTTTCCCTAACATCTGGTAGGAGCTCAAAGGTACGACGCCCTGTTTCTTCGGTTTCCCACGAAAGTTGCCATAGCAGCTCCCCTTTTTTCCTAATTTCTACTTTATTTTCTGTCCTGCTGCCCAGAATTTCCTCGGTTTTTTCCAAATTCCCCTTTTTAGTCCAGTACCAAGCGGCCTGCTCCCGAATTTTGATATCCAGGGGGCAAAGCCCCATAATAACTAACAGGGCTCCTCCCGGTGTAGTTCTGTATGCCCCCACTGATCTCAGGATCATATTTCTCTGCACTCTCCTCACTGTCATGGCGGGCACCACCCTCGTGAGCCTGTGTGCCCAGACTCCGGATCCGTAACCCACTATGGATGTTAGTATACTGTTATGATAGAGTTTGATGAGATGTGGTGGAAGATGAAACCGCTTATGCCCAATGGAGATGAGGTTGTTGAGTACCTGTAAAGCTCTTTGAGTTACGGTTTCAATGTGTCTACTGAAAGTCCACCTTTCATCAATGATGATACCTAGATAGCGTGTCTCACGTCGCCGGAGAACTGGTGATCCATCTATCCTAACAGTTGGGTTACGAGCTAATTGTCCCTTTAGAAGAAGATAGGTAGACTTGGCCGGTGAAATTGTCATTTTTGTCTTGCGGCACCACAGTTGGAGTGTGTTTATTGCTCTCTCGATCTTAGGCTCTATGTCCTCTCGGCTACGGCCGCCGACCAGTAGGAGGAGATCATCTGCGTAGGCTATCACCTCCAGCACTTCGTCGCTTTGTTGTAATGTATCTAGTAAGGGTTCCATGTGGATGTCCCAGAACAGCGGACCCAGTACGGAACCCTGGGGACATCCCTTGGTGATAGTTTTCCTTACTCTTGTGCTAACAGATGATAGCCAGACCTCCCGATCTTCACAATAGCTCCTCAGACAGCCATATAGCGGCCCTGGACACTCCTTCTCCCTTAAGCAGGAGAAGAGCGAAGGCCACCACAGGTTGTCGAAGGCGCCACTTATATCCACCATGATGCCAACAACGTACTTGTACGGGGTAAAGCCGCAGACCTCGGCCGCCAGGGCGATTGCATCAGATGCCGATCGTCCAGACCTGAAGCCAAACTGCCTGTTGCTCATTCCGCACAGCACTCGGTGTGCCGCCAGTCTATCAGCCAGAAGTCTCTCCAGAATCTTCCCAAGCAGATCAAGCAGGCAGATAGGTCTATAAGATTTGGTTTCTGCTGGGTCTTTGTCAGCCCCTTTCTTTATAATTACCACATTTGCCCTCTTCCATATTCGAGGGAACTTTTTCTGCTTGAGGCATTCGTTATATAAATGAGTTAGAGGGGCGACTATCTGGGGGGCCAGGAATTGCACCACTTCCGCCACAATACCGTCTGGCCCAGGAGCTTTTCCTCTCTTCAGGGAATTTATGTGGCCAGCTACCTCTTCTTCTGAGAATGGGTAGACTGCCATATCATTTTCATACGCATTGTTGTTATTCTCCCGCAGCTGCCGTTGTTCATCTGTCTCATCCGCTGTATCATCAGGCAACAGGGAGTGGAGAAGGACCTCAGCAGTTTCCTGCCAAGACCCCGTCATCCGGTCCCCATGCCTGACGGTTGAAAGCTCCATCGGAGAACGGATCTTTTCCCGGACAAGCCTGTAGGGAACTCCCCATGGGTCTAATGCTAGTTGGTTCAGAACAAAGTGTTCCCAACTTTTTGTTCTAACTTCCCGTAGCTGTTTTTGGAAGTTATCTTTGGCTTCCCGGTAAAGCTGCAGCCATCTTTGTCTTTCTTGCCAGACGACACTGCGCTGGTAGTGCCTCCTGAGCCTTCTGACCGACCGGCGCATCTCCTCTAGTTCAGCAGACCATGGTGATGGAGAGGCCGCCATGGCCCTCCTCCTAGTAGGTACGGCTGCCTTGACTGCTCGAGTTATTACTGAGACCAGTTCTTCGGCTCTGTTGTCAACGTCAAAGTGTCTGTGGTCGTCACCTTCTGATATCGGAGGAATGTCGCACTCCCCAGCAAGTCTCTCCCAGTCGGCTCTATTGTAATTGTATTGTATTTCCCACCCCATGGCCCAGCGGCCCTCGCCATCTCCTATGTTGAAAGTAATAAGATTGTGGTCACTTGTAGTGGCATTCTCAACTACTTTCCATTGCTGGATTAGGTATGCTGCGTTTGGCGTAGCCAGGGTCACGTCGATGTTTGTGCCTTGGCCCCCTCCCGCCGCATAGGTCGGAGGGTTGCCTGGCTTGTTAGCCACTACAAGCTGCAAGGCCATGATGGCTTCTTCTGCCTTCTCTCCATTGGGATCCCTGGTGCCGCTGTACCATAAGGGGGATTTGGCATTCATATCGGCAGTCACAAATGTTTTCCGCCCCCGCAACGCCGTGATAGCTGTGGTGAGATGAGCTAGGTGTCTTTCAATATCATCACCATATTGAAAGTATGTGTTGATCATAATAATAGCTCCTGCTGGAGATTGTAGCTCCACGACGTTGCAGTGGCTGGTTGTGAACTGCGTTAGAACTGTAGCCCTTATCAGTTTGTTAGTGATAATAATTGCCGCTTTTGGGTCTTCACCTCTGCAGACGACTTGCCAGGTCGCAGCTGTGAAAGCAATCTTCCCATTTAGGGAGTACGGCTCCTGCAGGCAGACCACATCCAGTCTCCTCTCCTCCACTTCCCTTCGCAACTCCTGCATGACAAGTCTGCTGTTATGGGTGTTTAGTTGGCCAATGGTGATTTCCGTCATGTAGTTGTCTATGGAGTGTATGTGTGAATCCTGTCATGAGGCCATGTTTTGTTCCAGTCGAATGTGATACGTCCATTTGCCAGAACAGCTTGTCGATAAATTTCATTCAGGTCGAATTTTTCTCCACGTCTGTCAAAGACTTTCTTTAGTAGGTCACGCAGGGCTCCGAAGTCAGTGGGGAGATTCACTGACTTGAGTTGAATTCTGTCCACAGCCTCCATTACCGAGAAGGTGACTCTCTGTCCATATTCATGTCCCACCCGAACCACATGTCTCAAGGCAGTGGTCAGGGTAGTCGGCTGCTCCAGCCTCGCCAGTTGCATGGTGAGTTCCAGGTTTGGATAGACTCTGACTGGATCGACAGGTGGCAGTCTCACTACAGGATCTTTTATTGCATCTGGTTCACTTGAACTAGTTATTTTATTTTCTTGAACTGGTTGTTTTGTTGTTATATTTAATTCTGCTGAGACTGCCACCGTCTCTGGTACAGGATGCCGTTGCCGTAGGTCTTTTGTCGGCCTTGTTTCCCTGCTTGGGGAGGAGGGGAGCGTGACTGCCAGAGGCCTCGTTTGTGTCCCTCTATCCGTAGTGGTAGAGTCGGTTTGAGTGCTTTTATCTACGGTTCTGGTTGTGGTGCCCATGTGCAACCTCAAGAAAAGCTTGAAAGCACTCGCCCTCAGGGCATCCCTCCTCCTTTTGCTAGGGGATTTCCTTTTGGGCATCCTGTTGGCTTTGGTTTGATCAGCCATAGTCTATTCTTGAAATAAGCCTTTGTTCTAGAAGTCTGTAGGTGGGGCAGCTACGTCCCGTGGTACCACAGGGCTTTTTACCCCGTCTCTTGCAGGGGATACAACCCGCCGCCGCCCTACAGTCCTTCCTGACGTGGCCATCCTCGCCACATTTCGAGCAGGCCGACCCCCTGGTACGGTGCCTCAAAACGTGGTCGAGATCTCCACAATTGTGGCAACGCGGTACGACCAGAAAGTCGCGTGTGTTAATGGCGTGAAAGCCGACATATAGTCTGCCCATTGCTGTAATTCTTTTCCACATGTGAGCGGAGACCTCGGCAACGTGATGGACCACATCACGGTCCCGAGGCCCGGTTTTGAATCTCAAATTGAGTTTGCTTTAAATTCTTCTTCTGTCATATCATCAAAATTCTGAGCCTTTATAGATTTTTGCAGTTCTTCATTCGTCATGACTGTTGGTACATCGGGACTCTGTTTGCATGTATTAGCTCTAGAATTACCACAGTTATCCAAGTAACGTGGGTACGATCTAAGGAACCATAACTGATTTAATGAGCCATTCGCGGTTTCACCTTAATGCGGCTTGTACTGAGACATGCATGGCTTAATCTTTGAGACAAGCATATGACTACTGGCAGGATCAACCAGGGAGCTGCGTCAACGAGAGCTGAGCAGCCGGCCGCCCGGGAGTGTGTCCCGAGGGCCCGCGCGAACACGCAAGCGTTCGCTCAATTATTCTGCAAACAGGAGGAGGCTGAGCTCCCCTGCACGATACACCTCGAAACCCTCTCAGGTCCCGGCGGCGCGCAGCGCCGTCCTAAGTACTTGGTCGGGTTCGAGAGAGGCGCAATCGCCCGGAGATAGGCGAGTAGACGCTTTCAGTGCGAACACCCGTGCTCCCAACTGAGCTTGCCGCTGCCGACAGAGGCCCGGGAGCGTGCTGTCGTGGCATTGCCGGCGGGAAACAACACGCGCCACCTACGGTGACCGGCAGCTCCAACGCCAGCGCCACAGAAGGGCAAAGCCCCACTTGGGTGCAGAAGCGAACTCTCCCAGCACAGCGCACGCGCCAACACGTCCACAGAGCTGCGATACAAACCACCTGCGAGAACCGCTGGGGGCGACCGAGCAGCAGACGGCGTCGCGACGCCGAGTGCCGGGCGGCGGCGCATCCTCAACGCACACAGTCCGCAATCGGACCAGCACACTGCAGATGTCCACCGCGCTTCGCACCGGGCTCGACAGAACCCACTTTGGCCGCCTGGCGCCGCGCGCAGGGTGCGCCGGCGCATAGCTGGGACGCCAGCCGGGCCCGTCGGCCGGCGCTCCTGCCACTGGGCGCCCCCCACCAGCCGGCTGTAGTGCGTGCGCTCACGCAGCGCGCGGCCAGCACGCCGGGCGGCCCCCCCTCACCGGCCGGGGACTGTCCCGCCAAGCCACAGCCTCGTATCGCTTCATACCCACATGGCCAACTCAGGTTCGGGGGCATGGCGGGTACCGCCGAAACAACCGGTTCACAGATGTACCGATCGTCGCTATCACCGATGCACCTGCAGCGCGAACAACCGCTCAACAACTGATTTCCAGTTCATTTGCGGATCTTTGGCAGCAAACGTATACGTCAATCTACATTTGCGAAATCTACGATTCTGGCATGCCTGCATGTTATGTGTCACGACACGCTACATCAGCCCACATACACACTGCGGCATGTACACGAGAGAACACGTGGAAGATGGTCCGCGCACGTGTGCAATGTCCCTTGCGCGGTCGACTGTCAACCGGCCTCTGTAGCATGTCGCAGATGTGGAACGCGGTCCACCGTGCTATCATGTTGTGTGGGGCAATACGATTAAATAGGAAAACCCTCGTCGCTACATCAACAGACGGCTCACGCTGATTCCCGGCAGAGGGAGGAGGGGGGGGGGGGGGGCCAACATGCAATACTTTCGTCCGTACCTACTTACCACATGTCTGTACGGCGTACAACAGTGCAATCTCGCTGTAATGGGGAGACGAGACAAGTAGCATCGTGCACAACATATGGCCCTTATGATTCGCCATTGTAGGGCGCAGCCGGTGTACGGTCAAGCATGTGCCACATTATGTCACTCAGTACGTAACGACGGATGATCAGTGTGGGTTACGCGTACATCAGCGGACAGTCCACACAGGCCGTACCACAACGTACACTGACTGCATCGACAACCGAATGCAACTGAACAGCTGCAAGGCTCATTTCACAAACAAACGCCTGACCGACCAGCTTGGAAGGGCAGGAGGGGAGGGCGATATTCGTTCTGTAGCGGTACACCCTTCCAGTGGTTAGCGGGACTGTGTAGAAAGTACGCAACACTCGAAAGACCTTTATGTGAGGGTACGCACCATGGCATCAAGAAATACACATGACACCAGAGGATCCAAGCAGTGAACTATGTTCAGAGGGTTGCTGTTAGGCAAAGCTACATTCCTGTGACGTTACATGTGACAGTTAAGGTGCAGTGTAAGTTAGGTTAAGGTGCAGTGTAAGTTAGGTTAAGGTGCAGTGTAAGTTAGGTTAAGGTGCAGTGTAAGTTAGGTTAAGGTGCAGTGTAAGTTAGGTTAAGGTGCAGTGTAAGTTAGGTTAAGGTGCAGTGTAACTTAGGTTAAGGTGCAGTGTAACTTAGGTTAAGGTGCAGTGTAACTTAGGTTAAGGTGCAGTGTAACTTAGGTTAAGGTGCAGTGTAAGTTAGGTTAAGGTGCAGTGTAAGTTAGGTTAAGGTGCAGTGTAAGTTAGGTTAAGGTGCAGTGTAACTTAGGTTAAGGTGCAGTGTAACTTAGGTTAAGGTGCAGTGTAACTTAGGTTAAGGTGCAGTGTAACTTAGGTTAAGGTGCAGTGTAACTTAGGTTAAGGTGCAGTGTAACTTAGGTTAAGGTGCAGTGTAACTTAGGTTAAGGTGCAGTGTAACTTAGGTTAAGGTGCAGTGTAACTTAGGTTAAGGTGCAGTGTAACTTAGGTTAAGGTGCAGTGTAACTTAGGTTAAGGTGCAGTGTAACTTAGGTTAAGGTGCAGTGTAACTTAGGTTAAGGTGCAGTGTAACTTAGGTTAAGGTGCAGTGTAACTTAGGTTAAGGTGCAGTGTAACTTAGGTTAAGGTGCAGTGTAAGTTAGGTTAAGGTGCAGTGTAAGTTAGGTTAAGGTGCAGCGTAACTTAGGTTAAGGTGCAGCGTAACTTAGGTTAAGGTGCAGCGTAACTTAGGTTAAGGTGCAGCGTAACTTAGGTTAAGGTGCAGCGTAACTTAGGTTAAGGTGCAGCGTAACTTAGGTTAAGGTGCAGCGTAACTTAGGTTAAGGTGCAGCGTAACTTAGGTTAAGGTGCAGCGTAACTTAGGTTAAGGTGCAGCGTAACTTAGGTTAAGGTGCAGCGTGGGTTAGGTTAGGGGCCAACGTGGGTTAGGTTAGGGGCCAACGTGGGTTAGGTTAGGGGCCAACGTGGGTTAGGTTAGGGGCCAACGTGGGTTAGGTTAGGGGCCAACGTGGGTTAGGTTAGGGGCCAACGTGGGTTAGGTTAGGGGCCAACGTGGGTTAGGTTAGGGGCCAACGTGGGTTAGGTTAGGGGCCAACGTGGGTTAGGTTAGGGGCCAACGTGGGTTAGGTTAGGGGCCAACGTGGGTTAGGTTAGGGGCCAACGTGGGTTAGGTTAGGGGCCAACGTGGGTTAGGTTAGGGGCCAACGTGGGTTAGGTTAGGGGCCAACGTGGGTTAGGTTAAGGGCCAACGTGGGTTAGGTTAAGGGCCAACGTGGGTTAGGTTAAGGGCCAACGTGGGTTAGGTTAAGGGCCAACGTGGGTTAGGTTAAGGGCCAACGTGGGTTAGGTTAAGGGCCAACGTGGGTTAGGTTAAGGGCCAACGTGGGTTAGGTTAAGGGCCAACGTGGGTTAGGTTAAGGGCCAACGTGGGTTAGGTTAAGGGCCAACGTGGGTTAGGTTGCCAGAGATGTGTCAAATCAGGATGTACGTTTGGCTGGTGTCAGGTGGTGGGTTGGTTCGATGCCTTTATAAGGGGTGTGGCCAAAGGGTATTTTATTACTTGTACCTTTTGTGTTGTGGCGTGGCGTTGCGTCCTGTGTTGATACTGGGTGGACCACTGTGGGTGTTGCTGGCTGATTTGAGCTGCGTTGTTTGCGGGTGATGTGAGACATTCTGTCTTATTAGTGGACGTGACGTTCCTCTTGTCGTTGTTTGGATAGTGTCCTGTGGCAGCGAGGATAAAATGGATGTTGTTGAACGATAGTGCTTTGGTGCTTTCGCTTTGTTACACACAGAGTGGACTGTGAGATAGGGTGACTGGGTCGAGTGCGGTTCACACTGTCCTCCCCAGTTTACAGTATGTATCATCTATGTATGTGGTCCTGCATCATTTACTAAGGAGGGACGTCAGACGACTGAAATATTAGTTATGTACTGATGTAAAGCAGAATGCTTACCTTCCACCAGTGGGCGAGTATCGACTCTGCCCCAGAGTTGCCACCGCAGGAAGAGGTGTCGGAAACACTACCCGCACACCGTCACCACTGTGCGGGGGGACGGACCCTCTATATCCTCAGCGGCGCACTCTTTGCCACCGAGCGTCACGTCTCGCGGCCCGCCGTCCAGAGCATGTATTGGGACAGCGGGACTTTGGCTTTTGGGAGATAACTCT
>NW_026062492.1:30000-32500 GCF_023897955.1 Schistocerca gregaria
TCGACAGTTGATAAGGCAGACATTTGAAAGATGCGTCGCCGGTACGAGGACCGTGCGATCAGCCCAAAGTTATTCAGAGTCACCAAGGCAAACGGACCAGACGAGCCAATCCGATTGGTTTTGATCTAATAAAAGCGTCCCTTCCATCTCTGGTCGGGACTCTGTTTGCATGTATTAGCTCTAGAATTACCACAGTTATCCAAGTAACGTGGGTACGATCTAAGGAACCATAACTGATTTAATGAGCCATTCGCGGTTTCACCTTAATGCGGCTTGTACTGAGACATGCATGGCTTAATCTTTGAGACAAGCATATGACTACTGGCAGGATCAACCAGGGAGCTGCGTCAACGAGAGCTGAGCAGCCGGCCGCCCGGGAGTGTGTCCCGAGGGCCCGCGCGAACACGCAAGCGTCCGCTCAATTATTCTGCAAACAGGAGGAGGCTGAGCTCCCCTGCACGATACACCTCGAAACCCTCTCAGGTCCCGGCGGCGCGCAGCGCCGTCCTAAGTACTTGGTCGGGTTCGAGAGAGGCGCAATCGCCCGGAGATAGGCGAGTAGACGCTTTCAGTGCGAACACCCGTGCTCCCAACTGAGCTTGCCGCTGCCGACAGAGGCCCGGGAGCGTGCTGTCGTGGCATTGCCGGCGGGAAACAACACGCGCCACCTACGGTGACCGGCAGCTCCAACGCCAGCGCCACAGAAGGGCAAAGCCCCACTTGGGTGCAGAAGCGAACTCTCCCAGCACAGCGCACGCGCCAACACGTCCGCAGAGCTGCGATACAAACCACCTGCGAGAACCGCTGGGGGCGACCGAGCAGCAGACGGCGTCGCGACGCCGAGTGCCGGGCGGCGGCGCATCCTCAACGCACACAGTCCGCAATCGGACCAGCACACTGCAGATGTCCACCGCGCTTCGCACCGGGCTCGACAGAACCCACTTTGGCCGCCTGGCGCCGCGCGCAGGGTGCGCCGGCGCATAGCTGGGACGCCAGCCGGGCCCGTCGGCCGGCGCTCCTGCCACTGGGCGCCCCCCACCAGCCGGCTGTAGTGCGTGCGCTCACGCAGCGCGCGGCCAGCACGCCGGGCGGCCCCCCCTCACCGGCCGGGGACTGTCCCGCCAAGCCACAGCCTCGTATCGCTTCATACCCACATGGCCAACTCAGGTTCGGGGGCATGGCGGGTACCGCCGAAACAACCGGTTCACAGATGTACCGATCGTCGCTATCACCGATGCACCTGCAGCGCGAACAACCGCTCAACAACTGATTTCCAGTTCATTTGCGGATCTTTGGCAGCAAACGTATACGTCAATCTACATTTGCGAAATCTACGATTCTGGCATGCCTGCATGTTATGTGTCACGACACGCTACATCAGCCCACATACACACTGCGGCATGTACACGAGAGAACACGTGGAAGATGGTCCGCGCACGTGTGCAATGTCCCTTGCGCGGTCGACTGTCAACCGGCCTCTGTAGCATGTCGCAGATGTGGAACGCGGTCCACCGTGCTATCATGTTGTGTGGGGCAATACGATTAAATAGGAAAACCCTCGTCGCTACATCAACAGACGGCTCACGCTGATTCCCGGCAGAGGGAGGAGGGGGGGGGGGGGGGCCAACATGCAATACTTTCGTCCGTACCTACTTACCACATGTCTGTACGGCGTACAACAGTGCAATCTCGCTGTAATGGGGAGACGAGACAAGTAGCATCGTGCACAACATATGGCCCTTATGATTCGCCATTGTAGGGCGCAGCCGGTGTACGGTCAAGCATGTGCCACATTATGTCACTCAGTACGTAACGACGGATGATCAGTGTGGGTTACGCGTACATCAGCGGACAGTCCACACAGGCCGTACCACAACGTACACTGACTGCATCGACAACCGAATGCAACTGAACAGCTGCAAGGCTCATTTCACAAACAAACGCCTGACCGACCAGCTTGGAAGGGCAGGAGGGGAGGGCGATATTCGTTCTGTAGCGGTACACCCTTCCAGTGGTTAGCGGGACTGTGTAGAAAGTACGCAACACTCGAAAGACCTTTATGTGAGGGTACGCACCATGGCATCAAGAAATACACATGACACCAGAGGATCCAAGCAGTGAACTATGTTCAGAGGGTTGCTGTTAGGCAAAGCTACATTCCTGTGACGTTACATGTGACAGTTAAGGTGCAGTGTAAGTTAGGTTAAGGTGCAGTGTAAGTTAGGTTAAGGTGCAGTGTAAGTTAGGTTAAGGTGCAGTGTAAGTTAGGTTAAGGTGCAGTGTAAGTTAGGTTAAGGTGCAGTGTAAGTTAGGTTAAGGTGCAGTGTAAGTTAGGTTAAGGTGCAGTGTAAGTTAGGTTAAGGTGCAGTGTAAGTTAGGTTAAGGTGCAGTGTAACTTAGGTTAAGGTGCAGTGTAACTTAGGTTAAGGTGCAGTGTAACTTAGGTTAAGGTGCAGTGTAACTTAGGTTAAGGTGCAGTGTAACTTAGGTTAAGGTGCAG
>NW_026062492.1:42500-45000 GCF_023897955.1 Schistocerca gregaria
AATAAAAGCGTCCCTTCCATCTCTGGTCGGGACTCTGTTTGCATGTATTAGCTCTAGAATTACCACAGTTATCCAAGTAACGTGGGTACGATCTAAGGAACCATAACTGATTTAATGAGCCATTCGCGGTTTCACCTTAATGCGGCTTGTACTGAGACATGCATGGCTTAATCTTTGAGACAAGCATATGACTACTGGCAGGATCAACCAGGGAGCTGCGTCAACGAGAGCTGAGCAGCCGGCCGCCCGGGAGTGTGTCCCGAGGGCCCGCGCGAACACGCAAGCGTCCGCTCAATTATTCTGCAAACAGGAGGAGGCTGAGCTCCCCTGCACGATACACCTCGAAACCCTCTCAGGTCCCGGCGGCGCGCAGCGCCGTCCTAAGTACTTGGTCGGGTTCGAGAGAGGCGCAATCGCCCGGAGATAGGCGAGTAGACGCTTTCAGTGCGAACACCCGTGCTCCCAACTGAGCTTGCCGCTGCCGACAGAGGCCCGGGAGCGTGCTGTCGTGGCATTGCCGGCGGGAAACAACACGCGCCACCTACGGTGACCGGCAGCTCCAACGCCAGCGCCACAGAAGGGCAAAGCCCCACTTGGGTGCAGAAGCGAACTCTCCCAGCACAGCGCACGCGCCAACACGTCCGCAGAGCTGCGATACAAACCACCTGCGAGAACCGCTGGGGGCGACCGAGCAGCAGACGGCGTCGCGACGCCGAGTGCCGGGCGGCGGCGCATCCTCAACGCACACAGTCCGCAATCGGACCAGCACACTGCAGATGTCCACCGCGCTTCGCACCGGGCTCGACAGAACCCACTTTGGCCGCCTGGCGCCGCGCGCAGGGTGCGCCGGCGCATAGCTGGGACGCCAGCCGGGCCCGTCGGCCGGCGCTCCTGCCACTGGGCGCCCCCCACCAGCCGGCTGTAGTGCGTGCGCTCACGCAGCGCGCGGCCAGCACGCCGGGCGGCCCCCCCTCACCGGCCGGGGACTGTCCCGCCAAGCCACAGCCTCGTATCGCTTCATACCCACATGGCCAACTCAGGTTCGGGGGCATGGCGGGTACCGCCGAAACAACCGGTTCACAGATGTACCGATCGTCGCTATCACCGATGCACCTGCAGCGCGAACAACCGCTCAACAACTGATTTCCAGTTCATTTGCGGATCTTTGGCAGCAAACGTATACGTCAATCTACATTTGCGAAATCTACGATTCTGGCATGCCTGCATGTTATGTGTCACGACACGCTACATCAGCCCACATACACACTGCGGCATGTACACGAGAGAACACGTGGAAGATGGTCCGCGCACGTGTGCAATGTCCCTTGCGCGGTCGACTGTCAACCGGCCTCTGTAGCATGTCGCAGATGTGGAACGCGGTCCACCGTGCTATCATGTTGTGTGGGGCAATACGATTAAATAGGAAAACCCTCGTCGCTACATCAACAGACGGCTCACGCTGATTCCCGGCAGAGGGAGGAGGGGGGGGGGGGCCAACATGCAATACTTTCGTCCGTACCTACTTACCACATGTCTGTACGGCGTACAACAGTGCAATCTCGCTGTAATGGGGAGACGAGACAAGTAGCATCGTGCACAACATATGGCCCTTATGATTCGCCATTGTAGGGCGCAGCCGGTGTACGGTCAAGCATGTGCCACATTATGTCACTCAGTACGTAACGACGGATGATCAGTGTGGGTTACGCGTACATCAGCGGACAGTCCACACAGGCCGTACCACAACGTACACTGACTGCATCGACAACCGAATGCAACTGAACAGCTGCAAGGCTCATTTCACAAACAAACGCCTGACCGACCAGCTTGGAAGGGCAGGAGGGGAGGGCGATATTCGTTCTGTAGCGGTACACCCTTCCAGTGGTTAGCGGGACTGTGTAGAAAGTACGCAACACTCGAAAGACCTTTATGTGAGGGTACGCACCATGGCATCAAGAAATACACATGACACCAGAGGATCCAAGCAGTGAACTATGTTCAGAGGGTTGCTGTTAGGCAAAGCTACATTCCTGTGACGTTACATGTGACAGTTAAGGTGCAGTGTAAGTTAGGTTAAGGTGCAGTGTAAGTTAGGTTAAGGTGCAGTGTAAGTTAGGTTAAGGTGCAGTGTAAGTTAGGTTAAGGTGCAGTGTAAGTTAGGTTAAGGTGCAGTGTAAGTTAGGTTAAGGTGCAGTGTAAGTTAGGTTAAGGTGCAGTGTAAGTTAGGTTAAGGTGCAGTGTAAGTTAGGTTAAGGTGCAGTGTAAGTTAGGTTAAGGTGCAGTGTAAGTTAGGTTAAGGTGCAGTGTAACTTAGGTTAAGGTGCAGTGTAACTTAGGTTAAGGTGCAGTGTAACTTAGGTTAAGGTGCAGTGTAACTTAGGTTAAGGTGCAGTGTAACTTAGGTTAAGGTGCAGTGTAACTTAGGTTAAGGTGCAGTGTAACTTAGGTTAAGGTGCAGTGTAACTTAGGTTAAGGTGCAGTGTAACTTAGGTTAAGGTGC
>NW_026062492.1:55000-57500 GCF_023897955.1 Schistocerca gregaria
CAGCACAGCGCACGCGCCAACACGTCCGCAGAGCTGCGATACAAACCACCTGCGAGAACCGCTGGGGGCGACCGAGCAGCAGACGGCGTCGCGACGCCGAGTGCCGGGCGGCGGCGCATCCTCAACGCACACAGTCCGCAATCGGACCAGCACACTGCAGATGTCCACCGCGCTTCGCACCGGGCTCGACAGAACCCACTTTGGCCGCCTGGCGCCGCGCGCAGGGTGCGCCGGCGCATAGCTGGGACGCCAGCCGGGCCCGTCGGCCGGCGCTCCTGCCACTGGGCGCCCCCCACCAGCCGGCTGTAGTGCGTGCGCTCACGCAGCGCGCGGCCAGCACGCCGGGCGGCCCCCCCTCACCGGCCGGGGACTGTCCCGCCAAGCCACAGCCTCGTATCGCTTCATACCCACATGGCCAACTCAGGTTCGGGGGCATGGCGGGTACCGCCGAAACAACCGGTTCACAGATGTACCGATCGTCGCTATCACCGATGCACCTGCAGCGCGAACAACCGCTCAACAACTGATTTCCAGTTCATTTGCGGATCTTTGGCAGCAAACGTATACGTCAATCTACATTTGCGAAATCTACGATTCTGGCATGCCTGCATGTTATGTGTCACGACACGCTACATCAGCCCACATACACACTGCGGCATGTACACGAGAGAACACGTGGAAGATGGTCCGCGCACGTGTGCAATGTCCCTTGCGCGGTCGACTGTCAACCGGCCTCTGTAGCATGTCGCAGATGTGGAACGCGGTCCACCGTGCTATCATGTTGTGTGGGGCAATACGATTAAATAGGAAAACCCTCGTCGCTACATCAACAGACGGCTCACGCTGATTCCCGGCAGAGGGAGGAGGGGGGGGGGGGGGGCCAACATGCAATACTTTCGTCCGTACCTACTTACCACATGTCTGTACGGCGTACAACAGTGCAATCTCGCTGTAATGGGGAGACGAGACAAGTAGCATCGTGCACAACATATGGCCCTTATGATTCGCCATTGTAGGGCGCAGCCGGTGTACGGTCAAGCATGTGCCACATTATGTCACTCAGTACGTAACGACGGATGATCAGTGTGGGTTACGCGTACATCAGCGGACAGTCCACACAGGCCGTACCACAACGTACACTGACTGCATCGACAACCGAATGCAACTGAACAGCTGCAAGGCTCATTTCACAAACAAACGCCTGACCGACCAGCTTGGAAGGGCAGGAGGGGAGGGCGATATTCGTTCTGTAGCGGTACACCCTTCCAGTGGTTAGCGGGACTGTGTAGAAAGTACGCAACACTCGAAAGACCTTTATGTGAGGGTACGCACCATGGCATCAAGAAATACACATGACACCAGAGGATCCAAGCAGTGAACTATGTTCAGAGGGTTGCTGTTAGGCAAAGCTACATTCCTGTGACGTTACATGTGACAGTTAAGGTGCAGTGTAAGTTAGGTTAAGGTGCAGTGTAAGTTAGGTTAAGGTGCAGTGTAAGTTAGGTTAAGGTGCAGTGTAAGTTAGGTTAAGGTGCAGTGTAAGTTAGGTTAAGGTGCAGTGTAAGTTAGGTTAAGGTGCAGTGTAAGTTAGGTTAAGGTGCAGTGTAAGTTAGGTTAAGGTGCAGTGTAAGTTAGGTTAAGGTGCAGTGTAAGTTAGGTTAAGGTGCAGTGTAACTTAGGTTAAGGTGCAGTGTAACTTAGGTTAAGGTGCAGTGTAACTTAGGTTAAGGTGCAGTGTAACTTAGGTTAAGGTGCAGTGTAACTTAGGTTAAGGTGCAGTGTAACTTAGGTTAAGGTGCAGTGTAACTTAGGTTAAGGTGCAGTGTAACTTAGGTTAAGGTGCAGTGTAACTTAGGTTAAGGTGCAGTGTAACTTAGGTTAAGGTGCAGTGTAACTTAGGTTAAGGTGCAGTGTAACTTAGGTTAAGGTGCAGTGTAACTTAGGTTAAGGTGCAGTGTAACTTAGGTTAAGGTGCAGTGTAACTTAGGTTAAGGTGCAGTGTAACTTAGGTTAAGGTGCAGTGTAACTTAGGTTAAGGTGCAGTGTAAGTTAGGTTAAGGTGCAGTGTAAGTTAGGTTAAGGTGCAGCGTAACTTAGGTTAAGGTGCAGCGTAACTTAGGTTAAGGTGCAGCGTAACTTAGGTTAAGGTGCAGCGTAACTTAGGTTAAGGTGCAGCGTAACTTAGGTTAAGGTGCAGCGTAACTTAGGTTAAGGTGCAGCGTAACTTAGGTTAAGGTGCAGCGTAACTTAGGTTAAGGTGCAGCGTAACTTAGGTTAAGGTGCAGCGTAACTTAGGTTAAGGTGCAGCGTAACTTAGGTTAAGGTGCAGCGTGGGTTAGGTTAGGGGCCAACGTGGGTTAGGTTAGGGGCCAACGTGGGTTAGGTTAGGGGCCAACGTGGGTTAGGTTAGGGGCCAACGTGGGTTAGGTTAGGGGCCAACGTGGGTTAGGTTAGGGGCCAACGTGGGTTAGGTTAGGGGCCAACGTGGGTTAGGTTAGGG
>NW_026062492.1:65000-70000 GCF_023897955.1 Schistocerca gregaria
CAGACCTGTTATTGCTCAATCTCGTGCGGCTAGAAGCCGCCTGTCCCTCTAAGAAGAAAAGTAATCGCTGACAGCACGAAGGATGTCACGCGACTAGTTAGCAGGCTAGAGTCTCGTTCGTTATCGGAATTAACCAGACAAATCGCTCCACCAACTAAGAACGGCCATGCACCACCACCCACCGAATCAAGAAAGAGCTATCAATCTGTCAATCCTTCCGGTGTCCGGGCCTGGTGAGGTTTCCCGTGTTGAGTCAAATTAAGCCGCAGGCTCCACTCCTGGTGGTGCCCTTCCGTCAATTCCTTTAAGTTTCAGCTTTGCAACCATACTTCCCCCGGAACCCAAAAGCTTTGGTTTCCCGGAGGCTGCCCGCCGAGTCATCGGAGGAACTGCGGCGGATCGCTGGCTGGCATCGTTTATGGTTAGAACTAGGGCGGTATCTGATCGCCTTCGAACCTCTAACTTTCGTTCTTGATTAATGAAAACATACTTGGCAAATGCTTTCGCTTCTGTTCGTCTTGCGACGATCCAAGAATTTCACCTCTAACGTCGCAATACGAATGCCCCCGCCTGTCCCTATTAATCATTACCTCGGGTTCCGAAAACCAACAAAATAGAACCGAGGTCCTATTCCATTATTCCATGCACACAGTATTCAGGCGGGCTTGCCTGCTTTAAGCACTCTAATTTGTTCAAAGTAAACGTGCCGGCCCACCGAGACACTCAACTAAGAGCACCCTGGTAGGATTTCAACGGGGTCCGCCTCGGGACGCGCAAGCACGCCTTCGGCTCGCCCCACCGGCAGGACGTCCCACGATACATGCCAGTTAAACACCGACGGGCGGTGAACCAACAGCGTGGGACACAAATCCAACTACGAGCTTTTTAACCGCAACAACTTTAATATACGCTATTGGAGCTGGAATTACCGCGGCTGCTGGCACCAGACTTGCCCTCCAATAGATACTCGTTAAAGGATTTAAAGTGTACTCATTCCGATTACGGGGCCTCGGATGAGTCCCGTATCGTTATTTTTCGTCACTACCTCCCCGTGCCGGGAGTGGGTAATTTGCGCGCCTGCTGCCTTCCTTGGATGTGGTAGCCGTTTCTCAGGCTCCCTCTCCGGAATCGAACCCTGATTCCCCGTTACCCGTTACAACCATGGTAGGCGCAGAACCTACCATCGACAGTTGATAAGGCAGACATTTGAAAGATGCGTCGCCGGTACGAGGACCGTGCGATCAGCCCAAAGTTATTCAGAGTCACCAAGGCAAACGGACCAGACGAGCCAATCCGATTGGTTTTGATCTAATAAAAGCGTCCCTTCCATCTCTGGTCGGGACTCTGTTTGCATGTATTAGCTCTAGAATTACCACAGTTATCCAAGTAACGTGGGTACGATCTAAGGAACCATAACTGATTTAATGAGCCATTCGCGGTTTCACCTTAATGCGGCTTGTACTGAGACATGCATGGCTTAATCTTTGAGACAAGCATATGACTACTTGCAGGATCAACCAGGGAGCTGCGTCAACGAGAGCTGAGCAGCCGGCCGCCCGGGAGTGTGTCCCGAGGGCCCGCGCGAACACGCAAGCGTCCGCTCAATTATTCTGCAAACAGGAGGAGGCTGAGCTCCCCTGCACGATACACCTCGAAACCCTCTCAGGTCCCGGCGGCGCGCAG
The DNA here is from genome assembly GCF_023897955.1 of Schistocerca gregaria. Lineage (NCBI taxonomy): Eukaryota > Metazoa > Arthropoda > Insecta > Orthoptera > Acrididae > Schistocerca > Schistocerca gregaria. The sequence goes on from NW_026062492.1 coordinate 66,684, forward strand.
CGCCGTCCTAAGTACTTGGTCGGGTTCGAGAGAGGCGCAATCGCCCGGAGATAGGCGAGTAGACGCTTTCAGTGCGAACACCCGTGCTCCCAACTGAGCTTGCCGCTGCCGACAGAGGCCCGGGAGCGTGCTGTCGTGGCATTGCCGGCGGGAAACAACACGCGCCACCTACGGTGACCGGCAGCTCCAACGCCAGCGCCACAGAAGGGCAAAGCCCCACTTGGGTGCAGAAGCGAACTCTCCCAGCACAGCGCACGCGCCAACACGTCCGCAGAGCTGCGATACAAACCACCTGCGAGAACCGCTGGGGGCGACCGAGCAGCAGACGGCGTCGCGACGCCGAGTGCCGGGCGGCGGCGCATCCTCAACGCACACAGTCCGCAATCGGACCAGCACACTGCAGATGTCCACCGCGCTTCGCACCGGGCTCGACAGAACCCACTTTGGCCGCCTGGCGCCGCGCGCAGGGTGCGCCGGCGCATAGCTGGGACGCCAGCCGGGCCCGTCGGCCGGCGCTCCTGCCACTGGGCGCCCCCCACCAGCCGGCTGTAGTGCGTGCGCTCACGCAGCGCGCGGCCAGCACGCCGGGCGGCCCCCCCTCACCGGCCGGGGACTGTCCCGCCAAGCCACAGCCTCGTATCGCTTCATACCCACATGGCCAACTCAGGTTCGGGGGCATGGCGGGTACCGCCGAAACAACCGGTTCACAGATGTACCGATCGTCGCTATCACCGATGCACCTGCAGCGCGAACAACCGCTCAACAACTGATTTCCAGTTCATTTGCGGATCTTTGGCAGCAAACGTATACGTCAATCTACATTTGCGAAATCTACGATTCTGGCATGCCTGCATGTTATGTGTCACGACACGCTACATCAGCCCACATACACACTGCGGCATGTACACGAGAGAACACGTGGAAGATGGTCCGCGCACGTGTGCAATGTCCCTTGCGCGGTCGACTGTCAACCGGCCTCTGTAGCATGTCGCAGATGTGGAACGCGGTCCACCGTGCTATCATGTTGTGTGGGGCAATACGATTAAATAGGAAAACCCTCGTCGCTACATCAACAGACGGCTCACGCTGATTCCCGGCAGAGGGAGGAGGGGGGGGGGGGGGCCAACATGCAATACTTTCGTCCGTACCTACTTACCACATGTCTGTACGGCGTACAACAGTGCAATCTCGCTGTAATGGGGAGACGAGACAAGTAGCATCGTGCACAACATATGGCCCTTATGATTCGCCATTGTAGGGCGCAGCCGGTGTACGGTCAAGCATGTGCCACATTATGTCACTCAGTACGTAACGACGGATGATCAGTGTGGGTTACGCGTACATCAGCGGACAGTCCACACAGGCCGTACCACAACGTACACTGACTGCATCGACAACCGAATGCAACTGAACAGCTGCAAGGCTCATTTCACAAACAAACGCCTGACCGACCAGCTTGGAAGGGCAGGAGGGGAGGGCGATATTCGTTCTGTAGCGGTACACCCTTCCAGTGGTTAGCGGGACTGTGTAGAAAGTACGCAACACTCGAAAGACCTTTATGTGAGGGTACGCACCATGGCATCAAGAAATACACATGACACCAGAGGATCCAAGCAGTGAACTATGTTCAGAGGGTTGCTGTTAGGCAAAGCTACATTCCTGTGACGTTACATGTGACAGTTAAGGTGCAGTGTAAGTTAGGTTAAGGTGCAGTGTAAGTTAGATTAAGGTGCAGTGTAAGTTAGGTTAAGGTGCAGTGTAAGTTAGGTTAAGGTGCAGTGTAAGTTAGGTTAAGGTGCAGTGTAAGTTAGGTTAAGGTGCAGTGTAAGTTAGGTTAAGGTGCAGTGTAAGTTAGGTTAAGGTGCAGTGTAAGTTAGGTTAAGGTGCAGTGTAAGTTAGGTTAAGGTGCAGTGTAAGTTAGGTTAAGGTGCAGTGTAACTTAGGTTAAGGTGCAGTGTAACTTAGGTTAAGGTGCAGTGTAACTTAGGTTAAGGTGCAGTGTAACTTAGGTTAAGGTGCAGTGTAACTTAGGTTAAGGTGCAGTGTAACTTAGGTTAAGGTGCAGTGTAACTTAGGTTAAGGTGCAGTGTAACTTAGGTTAAGGTGCAGTGTAACTTAGGTTAAGGTGCAGTGTAACTTAGGTTAAGGTGCAGTGTAACTTAGGTTAAGGTGCAGTGTAACTTAGGTTAAGGTGCAGTGTAACTTAGGTTAAGGTGCAGTGTAACTTAGGTTAAGGTGCAGTGTAACTTAGGTTAAGGTGCAGTGTAAGTTAGGTTAAGGTGCAGTGTAAGTTAGGTTAAGGTGCAGCGTAACTTAGGTTAAGGTGCAGCGTAACTTAGGTTAAGGTGCAGCGTAACTTAGGTTAAGGTGCAGCGTAACTTAGGTTAAGGTGCAGCGTAACTTAGGTTAAGGTGCAGCGTAACTTAGGTTAAGGTGCAGCGTAACTTAGGTTAAGGTGCAGCGTAACTTAGGTTAAGGTGCAGCGTAACTTAGGTTAAGGTGCAGCGTAACTTAGGTTAAGGTGCAGCGTAACTTAGGTTAAGGTGCAGCGTAACTTAGGTTAAGGTGCAGCGTAACTTAGGTTAAGGTGCAGCGTGGGTTAGGTTAGGGGCCAACGTGGGTTAGGTTAGGGGCCAACGTGGGTTAGGTTAGGGGCCAACGTGGGTTAGGTTAGGGGCCAACGTGGGTTAGGTTAGGGGCCAACGTGGGTTAGGTTAGGGGCCAACGTGGGTTAGGTTAGGGGCCAACGTGGGTTAGGTTAGGGGCCAACGTGGGTTAGGTTAGGGGCCAACGTGGGTTAGGTTAGGGGCCAACGTGGGTTAGGTTAGGGGCCAACGTGGGTTAGGTTAGGGGCCAACGTGGGTTAGGTTAGGGGCCAACGTGGGTTAGGTTAAGGGCCAACGTGGGTTAGGTTAAGGGCCAACGTGGGTTAGGTTAAGGGCCAACGTGGGTTAGGTTAAGGGCCAACGTGGGTTAGGTTAAGGGCCAACGTGGGTTAGGTTAAGGGCCAACGTGGGTTAGGTTAAGGGCCAACGTGGGTTAGGTTAAGGGCCAACGTGGGTTAGGTTAAGGGCCAACGTGGGTTAGGTTAAGGGCCAACGTGGGTTAGGTTAAGGGCCAACGTGGGTTAGGTTGCCAGAGATGTGTCAAATCAGGATGTACGTTTGGCTGGTGTCAGGTGGTGGGTTGGTTCGATGCCTTTATAAGGGGTGTGGCCAAAGGGTATTTTATTACTTGTACCTTTTGTGTTGTGGCGTGGCGTTGCGTCCTGTGTTGATACTGGGTGGACCACTGTGGGTGTTGCTGGCTGATTTGAG
>NW_026062492.1:80000-82500 GCF_023897955.1 Schistocerca gregaria
GACCAGCTTGGAAGGGCAGGAGGGGAGGGCGATATTCGTTCTGTAGCGGTACACCCTTCCAGTGGTTAGCGGGACTGTGTAGAAAGTACGCAACACTCGAAAGACCTTTATGTGAGGGTACGCACCATGGCATCAAGAAATACACATGACACCAGAGGATCCAAGCAGTGAACTATGTTCAGAGGGTTGCTGTTAGGCAAAGCTACATTCCTGTGACGTTACATGTGACAGTTAAGGTGCAGTGTAAGTTAGGTTAAGGTGCAGTGTAAGTTAGGTTAAGGTGCAGTGTAAGTTAGGTTAAGGTGCAGTGTAAGTTAGGTTAAGGTGCAGTGTAAGTTAGGTTAAGGTGCAGTGTAAGTTAGGGTTAAGGTGCAGTGTAAGTTAGGTTAAGGTGCAGTGTAAGTTAGGTTAAGGTGCAGTGTAAGTTAGGTTAAGGTGCAGTGTAAGTTAGGTTAAGGTGCAGTGTAAGTTAGGTTAAGGTGCAGTGTAAGTTAGGTTAAGGTGCAGTGTAAGTTAGGTTAAGGTGCAGTGTAACTTAGGTTAAGGTGCAGTGTAACTTAGGTTAAGGTGCAGTGTAACTTAGGTTAAGGTGCAGTGTAACTTAGGTTAAGGTGCAGTGTAACTTAGGTTAAGGTGCAGTGTAAACTTAGGTTAAGGTGCAGTGTAACTTAGGTTAAGGTGCAGTGTAACTTAGGTTAAGGTGCAGTGTAAGTTAGGTTAAGGTGCAGTGTAACTTAGGTTAAGGTGCAGTGTAAGTTAGGTTAAGGTGCAGCGTAACTTAGGTTAAGGTGCAGCGTAACTTAGGTTAAGGTTGCAGCGTAACTTAGGTTAAGGTGCAGCGTAACTTAGGTTAAGGTGCAGCGTAAACTTAGGTTAAGGTGCAGCGTAACTTAGGTTAAGGTGCAGCGTGGGTTAGGTTAGGGGCCAACGTGGGTTAGGGTTAGAGGGCCAACGTGGGTTAGGTTAGGGGCCAACGTGGGTTAGGTTAGGGGCCAACGTGGGTTAGGTTAGGGGCCAACGTGGGTTAGGTTAGGGGCCAACGTGGGTTAGGTTAGGGGCCAACGTGGGTTAGGTTAGGGGCCAACGTGGGTTAGTGTTAGGGGCCAACGTGGGTTAGGTTAGGGGCCAACGTGGGTTAGGTTAGGGGCCAACGTGGGTTAGGTTAGGGGCCAACGTGGGTTAGGTTAGGGGCCAACGTGGGTTAGGTTAGGGGCCAATGTGGGTTAGGTTAGGGGCCAACGTGGGTTAGGTTAAGGGCCAACGTGGGTTAGGTTAAGGGCCAACGTGGGTTAGGTTAAGGGCCAACGTGGGTTAGGTTAAGGGCCAACGTGGGTTAGGTTAAGGGCCAACGTGGGTTAGGTTAAGGGCCAACGTGGGTTTAGGTTAAGGGGCCAACGTGGGTTAGGTTAAGGGCCAACGTGGGTTAGGTTAAGGGCCAACGTGGGTTAGGTTAAGGGCCAACGTGGGTTAGGTTAAGGGCCAACGTGGGTTAGGTTAAGGGCCAACGTGGGGTTAGGTTAAGGGCCAACGTGGGTTAGGTTAAGGGCCAACGTGGGTTAGGTTGCCAGAGATGTGTCAAATCAGGATGTACGTTTGGCTGGTGTCAGGTGGTGGGTTGGTTCGATGCCTTTATAAGGGGTGTGGCCAAAGGGTATTTTATTACTTGTACCTTTTGTGTTGTGGCGTGGCGTTGCGTCCTGTGTTGATACTGGGTGGAACCACTGTGGGTGTTGCTGGCTGATTTGAGCTGCGTTGTTTGCGGGTGATGTGAGACATTCTGTCTTATTAGTGGACGTGACGTTCCTCTTGTCGTTGTTTGGATAGTGTCCTGTGGCAGCGAGGATAAAATGGATGTTGTTGAACGATAGTGCTTTGGTGCTTTCGCTTTGTTACACACAGAGTGGACTGTGAGATAGGGTGACTGGGTCGAGTGCGGTTCACACTGTCCTCCCCAGTTTACAGTATGTATCATCTATGTATGTGGTCCTGCATCATTTACTAAGGAGGGACGTCAGACGACTGAAATATTAGTTATGTACTGATGTAAAGCAGAATGCTTACCTTCCACCAGTGGGCGAGTATCGACTCTGCCCCAGAGTTGCCACCGCAGGAAGAGGTGTCGGAAACACTACCCGCACACCGTCACCACTGTGCGGGGGGACGGACCCTCTATATCCTCAGCGGCGCACTCTTTGCCACCGAGCGTCACGTCTCGCGGCCCGCCGTCCAGAGCATGTATTGGGACAGCGGGACTTTGGCTTTTGGGAGATAACTCTTCATGAAGTGGAAGATATAGGGGTGGACTGCAATGTACGATTGCGGGAAAAGTCCGCCGTACATCCGCTCGAGTTGCGAGTCGGGCGGTGGGGGGTGGCGCATTCACAGGTGCGGCTGGAGTGACCGTCGGTCCACCACTTTTGACTCGATTTGCGTCACCTGCGGTGAAGAGGGGGGTGCAGCAGGCGTTTTACTCTGGGTCGTCAAGCGGGCGCTGTAGGCG
>NW_026062492.1:87500-90243 GCF_023897955.1 Schistocerca gregaria
CCGCTACTGGGGGAATCCTTGTTAGTTTTCTTTTCCTCCGCTTAGTAATATGCTTAAATTCAGCGGGTAGTCTCGCCTGCTCTGAGGTCGTTGTACGAGGTGTCGCACGCCACACCGCCAGCCGGCTGTGCACGCTACCGAGAAAGCACCGGTATGCGAACCGCCAGGCGACGGGCGCGCATCGCACGTTTAAGGAGACGCGGCCGGCCACACAGGCGACCACGACACTCCCAGGCGCCCGAAGCGGGACAAACGCCGCGCGCTTCAGTATACGTAGCCGACCCTCAGCCAGACGTGGCCCGGGAACGGAATCCATGGACCGCAATGTGCGTTCGAAACGTCGATGTTCATGTGTCCTGCAGTTCACATGTCGACGCGCAATTTGCTGCGTTCTTCATCGACCCACGAGCCGAGTGATCCACCGTCCTGGGTGATCTTTATCTTTTCAGTTCTCCACCGTCTCTTTCAAGACAGTTGCAGAGGCGGGACTGAGGCGTTTGACGGCCCCTGTTCCATTACTTTGTGTCCAACGGCCTGACGGCCGATGGGCGTCGTACGGCTCCACACCGGAGCGGACAGGCACTCGGGCGAAAGTCATTCAAAACCGGCGCCAGGCGCCAGGTGCCGCAGGCCAGCCGCTCCAGAGCTTCAGCGCTCGTACCACACAACAACACTTGCGCTAGTTTTGAGAGGCACGCGTGGTTCCGCACGCGGCGCACGGCTACTGCCGTACAGGTAGCGTGTTGCGCGACACGACACGCACATCGAAAGACATGCAGTCTAGTCGGTAATGATCCTTCCGCAGGTTCACCTACGGAAACCTTGTTACGACTTTTACTTCCTCTAAATGATCAAGTTTGGTCATCTTTCCGGTAGCATCGGCAACGACAGAGTCGATGCCGCGTACCAGTCCGAAGACCTCACTAAATCATTCAATCGGTAGTAGCGACGGGCGGTGTGTACAAAGGGCAGGGACGTAATCAACGCGAGCTTATGACTCGCGCTTACTGGGAATTCCTCGTTCATGGGGAACAATTGCAAGCCCCAATCCCTAGCACGAAGGAGGTTCAGCGGGTTACCCCGACCTTTCGGCCTAGGAAGACACGCTGATTCCTTCAGTGTAGCGCGCGTGCGGCCCAGAACATCTAAGGGCATCACAGACCTGTTATTGCTCAATCTCGTGCGGCTAGAAGCCGCCTGTCCCTCTAAGAAGAAAAGTAATCGCTGACAGCACGAAGGATGTCACGCGACTAGTTAGCAGGCTAGAGTCTCGTTCGTTATCGGAATTAACCAGACAAATCGCTCCACCAACTAAGAACGGCCATGCACCACCACCCACCGAATCAAGAAAGAGCTATCAATCTGTCAATCCTTCCGGTGTCCGGGCCTGGTGAGGTTTCCCGTGTTGAGTCAAATTAAGCCGCAGGCTCCACTCCTGGTGGTGCCCTTCCGTCAATTCCTTTAAGTTTCAGCTTTGCAACCATACTTCCCCCGGAACCCAAAAGCTTTGGTTTCCCGGAGGCTGCCCGCCGAGTCATCGGAGGAACTGCGGCGGATCGCTGGCTGGCATCGTTTATGGTTAGAACTAGGGCGGTATCTGATCGCCTTCGAACCTCTAACTTTCGTTCTTGATTAATGAAAACATACTTGGCAAATGCTTTCGCTTCTGTTCGTCTTGCGACGATCCAAGAATTTCACCTCTAACGTCGCAATACGAATGCCCCCGCCTGTCCCTATTAATCATTACCTCGGGTTCCGAAAACCAACAAAATAGAACCGAGGTCCTATTCCATTATTCCATGCACACAGTATTCAGGCGGGCTTGCCTGCTTTAAGCACTCTAATTTGTTCAAAGTAAACGTGCCGGCCCACCGAGACACTCAACTAAGAGCACCCTGGTAGGATTTCAACGGGGTCCGCCTCGGGACGCGCAAGCACGCCTTCGGCTCGCCCCACCGGCAGGACGTCCCACGATACATGCCAGTTAAACACCGACGGGCGGTGAACTAACAGCGTGGGACACAAATCCAACTACGAGCTTTTTAACCGCAACAACTTTAATATACGCTATTGGAGCTGGAATTACCGCGGCTGCTGGCACCAGACTTGCCCTCCAATAGATACTCGTTAAAGGATTTAAAGTGTACTCATTCCGATTACGGGGCCTCGGATGAGTCCCGTATCGTTATTTTTCGTCACTACCTCCCCGTGCCGGGAGTGGGTAATTTGCGCGCCTGCTGCCTTCCTTGGATGTGGTAGCCGTTTCTCAGGCTCCCTCTCCGGAATCGAACCCTGATTCCCCGTTACCCGTTACAACCATGGTAGGCGCAGAACCTACCATCGACAGTTGATAAGGCAGACATTTGAAAGATGCGTCGCCGGTACGAGGACCGTGCGATCAGCCCAAAGTTATTCAGAGTCACCAAGGCAAACGGACCAGACGAGCCAATCCGATTGGTTTTGATCTAATAAAAGCGTCCCTTCCATCTCTGGTCGGGACTCTGTTTGCATGTATTAGCTCTAGAATTACCACAGTTATCCAAGTAACGTGGGTACGATCTAAGGAACCATAACTGATTTAATGAGCCATTCGCGGTTTCACCTTAATGCGGCTTGTACTGAGACATTCATGGCTTAATCTTTGAGACAAGCATATGACTACTGGCAGGATCAACCAGGGAGCTGCGTCAACGAGAGCTGAGCAGCCGGCCGCCCGGGAGTGTGTCAACACGCGATCTAGTGT
>NW_026062493.1:0-35081 GCF_023897955.1 Schistocerca gregaria
ACACACGCGAGACAGATCAAGCAGGACGTGGCGTGCCGAGTGGAGAGGAGGCGGCGGCTCGGCTCGGTTCGGCCCGTCCGGCGGTGCCGCGCTGTTGTCGCGGACGTGAGCGCCCCCTGGCGGGCGGGTGGTTGGCGGCGGCGTGGTGGACGCGTGTGGCAGTTGTGTGCACGGGTTGCTTGGGCGAGTGAGCAGTGGCTGGCGGTGTTGGCGCGTCGTCGGGGAGGTATGTGTTGCGGCCGCGTCTGCTGCGCGCTGCGTCGTTGTGTCGACTGTGTGTGGCGTGGGCACGTGTGCTCTGGCGAGGGCGTCGTAAAAAAGTGGGTCGCGGTGTGCGTGCGTAGCCCGTGATGATGTATTGTGCGTCGCGTCGTTGTGTGCGAAACGGATGCCGAGAGGTGTGTGGTGAGTGCGAAGCGCGAATGTGCGGCGTTTGGCGGTTTCGGTGTGTTTTCTGTTTTTGCGGCGTGAGAGTGGGGCTGGCTGCTGCTGCTGGCTGGCTGTTTGTTGTTGGTGTTGCCTTGTGTGTGTAGGTTGATGGCGCGACGCGGAGGGGACGCCGTTTGCTGCGTGCCTTGCCTCGCGTGTGTTGGCGCGCCGTGCATGTGTTTGGGTCGTGGGGGCGGTGTTTTTGTTTGTATTTGGATTTCATTTTTTGGCGTGTGGTGTCGTGTATGGCAAGGGCGAGGGGGAGGGAGTAGTGCGGTAGTGTCGTTGCGGCACGGGCGTCTGGTGGGGCTGTGCGTCGTGGCGGGGAAGGTGTGTAGGTTGCGGCGATGCGGCGAGCCCAGCCCGTCGTTTGACGGTGTGCCGGGTGAGTTGCGCTGCGAATCGAGTGTGGCGGGAAGGGAGCTGCGTGGCGCCTGCGTCCGTTGGCAGCAGGGGCTGTGCCTTTTGAGAGTTTGTTTGATTTCGGGACGACGACGACGACGACTGGTTGGTTGGTGGGTGGGGTGGCGTGCACGTTTGTCGTACTGGGCGAGTCGATTGCCTGCCGGCTGGCGAAAGGTGCGCCGCCGCCCGTCTCTCGCGCTCTGTGTTGTTTTTTTTTTTTTTCTGTGTGTGTCGGCTGCGTTTTTGTTTGCGGTGCGCGCGAAGACGGTGGTGCCGAAAGTGTGCCGGCGTGGCGTTGCGACCGCGACGAGCCGCGGGCGCGCCATTTGGCTGGTGTTGCGTGAAGAGCGGCTGTGTACGGGTAGTGGCTGTAGCCGTACGTGTACGTGCACGTGCATCCGGCCCGGCCGCCAGCCCAGCCCAGCCCAGCCCAGCCCAGCCGAGTCGGGTGAGCGGAGGCCGACACGTGGTGGTGCTGTGCTCTCTCGGCTCGGGGGGGTTTGTGTGTGTGTGTGTGTGTGTGCGTGCGTGCGTGTGTGTCTCGTTCGCTCTCCGGAATCTGCTCGTTCTGCTGATCCCCGCCTGTCGGCGTCGTTTATTTTTACTTATTTATTTTTTACCTGTTGTTTGTTTTTCGACGTCGTCTTGCAGTTTTGTCCTTTGCGGCGTGCCGACGACCCGCCGCGCGACCTTATGAAACCCCAAAGCGTGGCGTGGCGTGGCGTGGCGTGGCCGAGCCGCAGCAGCTAAGGGGGTGCGGCCGCCTCGACGCCTTAACCTCCTAAACTTCTTTAAGCCGTTAACGCAGCCACCTAAACTAACGTAACCTAACGTAAGCCCTTAGGCCAACCCCCAAGTCGCCTTAACCTAACGTACGTGACCGCAACCTTAGCTTAACGCCTACGTTAAGACGTGACGTCACGTCAACGCTTAACCTAACCCTGACGCCTTCTTAGCCTAACCTGACGTAACCTAAGGTAAGGTAACCGTTGAAAGAAAGAAACCACCTTTGTTTTGACGTTGAGGCGTGTAAGGTCGGCTGTGAGGGCAGATTCGGTGTGTCTGTAGTTGGGGCTGGCTGGTAATTTATTTTGTTTGTTTGTTTATCGTTGTCTTGTTTTCGCCTGTGGCGGGGGGGTTGGCGCTCCGTCGGCCGGTGCCATGTTGCGCAGGCGGCGATCGTAAAAAAGTAGAAAAAAAAAAAGAAAAAAGAAAAAAAAAATGTGTTGGAAGGGCTGTGGGTGTTGGCGGGCGAGGCGAGAGGAGGAGGACGGCCCGCGGCCGTGGCCCGACGGCTGCGGGCCGATCGGGAAAACGGCGGAAGGCGATGGGGCGGCGGAGGTGCGTTTGTGCACGGCCGTCATCGCCGCACGACTCGGCTCGTGTGGCTGTGGCGCCGGCCGCGGTGGCCGGGCTGCCGCGGCGACGGTGTGGGAGTTTTGACGAAGGTTTGGCCATTGTGGCGGGTCGTCGGCTGGGGCTGTGGGGGCGGCATTTGGGCGGGGGCGGCGATTCTCGGCGGGCCGACCCAGGCTGTGGCGCGCGGTGGCTGCAGTTTGGCCGTGGTTTGCGGCGCCGCCGCGGCGACTGGTTGGCGACCGTGGTGTCGGTGTGTGTAGCCCCATCCTCGGTGGTTTGAATGGCGCGGGTGGTTGCGGCGCAGGTTGGGGGCTGCTCCGCGCAGGCTGTCGGACGTTGGGCGGTAGCAAGCGCGGGAGGCGCGGCGCGGCGGCGCGGCGGCGCGCCGAGTGGCGGCCGCTCTCTCGGCCGTCCGCGCCCGCCCGCGACACTGGCTGGGCCAGGCGCGTGCGCGGCTATTCTCTGCTGCGCGCCCCTCGCTGTTGTGCGTCGTCGAAGGAGAGAAGGAAGCGAAAGCAAGGGGAAAAAAGAAAAGAGAACAGGCAAAAGATGGCAGACCAGGCGGCTACGAACGAGACTGCCGCGGCACCCGCCGCCACCGGCACTACGAAGAAGGCCAAGTCTGCGTCGTCTGCGAAGAAGCCGCGCGCCAAGCCTGCGCACCCGCGCACCTCTGAGATGGTGACGGCCGCCATCAAGAGTCTGAAGGAGCGCGGCGGGTCGTCGCTGCAGGCGATCAAGAAGTACATTGCCGCGCACTACAAGCTGGACGCGGAGAAGCTGGCGCCCTTTATCAAGAAGTACCTCAAGTCGGCCGTCGTGGCTGGCGAGCTGGTGCAGACGAAGGGGAAGGGCGCGTCGGGCTCTTTCAAGCTTGCCGGCGCCGGCGGCGGGGCGGCCGAGGGCGGCAAGGCTCGTGGTGGCGGCGGTGGTGCGAAGAAGAAGCGCGCCGCTCCGGCCAGCAAGGAGAAGAAGGGGGCCCGTGCGGCCGGCGCAAAGAAGGCTGGCGGCGTGAAGGCGGCGACCGGTCGGAAGGCGGGCGCCGCCAAGAAGGCGTCTGCGGCGTCGGCCGCTCCCGCGGGTGCGAAGAAGGCGGCTGCGGCCAAGCCGGCCAAGGCCAAGTCGCCGTCGAAGGCGAAGAAGGCCGCCAAGGTTCCGACGAAGAAGCCGAAGGCGCCGCGCCCGAAGAAGGCGACGGCGACGCCGTCTAAGGCGAAGGCTTCGCCCAAGAAGAAGAAGTAAAAAGGGCAGGGAAGGGTTGGCGGTTGACACCGTCGCCTGGAGGCCGGCGCGCAACCAGAGGCTGTCGCGCGGTCCCGGACAAAAACAAAAACGGCCCTTCTCAGGGCCATCAAAGCACGTCGGGAAGGTGTTGATTGTCGTGTCGTGTCGTGGTCGGTCGGTTGCCTTGTTGTCTGTCTGTCTGTCTTGCTTGCTGGCGTTTGTTTGTTTCATGTGTGGATGGTGGTTGGATTGTGGGGTCGTTGGCGGGCGTGGGCGGCGGCGCCGCGGTTGGTGTTACACAAAGTGTATTTTACTTTTATTATTTTTTACCTATTTATTTTGCGCCGCGTTTGTTTGTTTGTTTGTCTTGGTGGTGGTTTTGGAATAGTCTTTTTTGCTTTGCTTTGCTTTCCGGGCGTCACGTTTTGTGCCGTGGCCTGTGTGGGTGGCGCTATTGACGCTTGCGACTTGGTTCGGCCGGTGCGGTGCTTTTTTCTTTTTTTTGGAAACGGCGGCGCCGGGCCGGGCCGGGGGTGGGACGACTGGACTGGAGAGTGAGTGGGGAACTAGTCGTTGCGACCGACAAAGTTTTGCTCGCGACGGAGAGACGTTAGTGGCCCTGAAAAGGGCCGTTTTGTTTGTTTGGCGGTGTGCGGGTTTAGGCGCGCTCGCCGCGGATGCGGCGCGCGAGCTGGATGTCCTTGGGCATGATGGTGACTCGCTTGGCGTGGATTGCGCACAGGTTGGTGTCTTCGAAGAGGCCGACGAGGTAGGCCTCGCTGGCCTCCTGCAGGGCCATGACTGCGGAGCTCTGGAAGCGCAGGTCGGTCTTGAAGTCCTGGGCGATCTCGCGCACTAGGCGCTGGAATGGCAGCTTGCGGATGAGCAGCTCTGTGCTCTTCTGGTAGCGCCTGATTTCTCGCAGGGCGACGGTGCCCGGCCTGTAGCGGTGGGGCTTCTTGACGCCGCCGGTGGCGGGCGCGCTCTTCCTCGCCGCCTTGGTGGCGAGCTGTTTGCGCGGCGCCTTTCCGCCGGTGGACTTGCGGGCCGTTTGCTTTGTCCGGGCCATGGCTACTGCGGATGCGGATGCGGCGTGGAGGATATGCGTGCGCGACGGCGTCCGGTGCTGCCTTGACAACGGGCCCGCGCGCCCCGGGTGCTGCGCTTATATGCCCTCGGTGCGCGGTGGTGGGGGGAGGGGAGGGCGGGCCGCGGGGCCCCAGAGTCTATATAGGGGGGCGGCGCGCGCGCTGGGCGCCACAACCGTAGCCGACTCGCTAGCGCCGGGTGAGGAGCTTGCCTTGCTTTCTGTTTTTTATATTATTGTGGTTGAGACGCTTGAAGAAGAAGAATGACAGGCCGCGGCAAGGGAGGAAAGGGGCTCGGCAAGGGTGGCGCCAAGCGGCACCGCAAGGTGTTGCGCGACAACATCCAGGGCATCACGAAGCCCGCGATCCGCCGCCTGGCGCGCAGGGGCGGCGTGAAGCGCATCTCTGGTCTGATCTACGAGGAGACGCGCGGAGTGCTGAAGGTGTTCCTGGAGAACGTGATCCGCGACGCGGTGACGTACACTGAGCACGCCAAGCGCAAGACTGTGACGGCCATGGACGTGGTGTACGCCCTGAAGAGGCAGGGGCGCACCCTGTACGGTTTCGGCGGTTAGGCGGTGTGAGACCGAAGGAAGGAAAGAGAGATAGATTGAAAAACGGCCCTTTTCAGGGCCACCACAGTGTTCGGAAGTTGAAAAGTGCGAAAGAGTCTGTGTTGCTGGTTTTTCTTTTCCTTTTTAGTCTACTTGGCCTTTTAGTTTTGTTTGGAGTTTTTTTTGACGTGGTGTGCGGTGCGGTTGGGAGGGAAGGAAGCGTGCCCTTGCGTTGTGTGAGCTCCTTCCTTCCTTCCTTCCCCTCCCTCTTTGCTTGTATGCTTCTTGTCGGTGGATGGGCTGTGTGTTGCGGCGCGGCTGAGCGCCGAGGGGTTATTTTTGAGGTGTGTTGTTGTGCGCCACGTGTGCTGGTTAATGGTCGCGAGACTGTGCGTGCGTGGAGTTGAGTGGAGGAGGTGGCCAAGTACGTGTGTACAAGATGGCGGCGCCTGTGTGTGTAAGAAGGAAAAAAAAACCGTACACAGAGAGAGAGAGAGAGAGAGAGAGAGAGAGAGAGAGAGAGAGAAAAGTGGTGCGACGAACGACTGGAATTCTGCTTTGGACGTAGGTTTGTGTGGTGGCCCTGAAAAGGGCCGATTGTGTTTTGTTTTTTGAGCCGAGGCGGCAAATGGCGCGCTGCGTGCCAAGGGAGCACGCGGCGGTTGCCGATTGCGCTGTCTCTCTTTTAGGCCTTCTTCTCGGTCTTCTTTGGCAGCAGGACGGCCTGGATGTTGGGCAGGACACCTCCCTGTGCGATGGTGACGCCCGACAAGAGCTTGTTGAGCTCCTCGTCGTTGCGTATGGCGAGCTGCAGGTGGCGCGGGATGATGCGCGTCTTCTTGTTGTCGCGGGCCGCGTTTCCGGCCAGCTCGAGCACCTCAGCCGCGAGGTACTCCATGACGGCGGCGAGGTAGACGGGCGCCCCGGCGCCGACGCGCTCGGCGTAGTTTCCCTTGCGCAGGAGGCGGTGGATTCTGCCGACCGGGAACTGGAGCCCAGCCCTGCTTGAGCGGGACTTTGACTTGCCCTTGACTTTGCCTCCCTTTCCGCGTCCGGACATGGCGATGGGCTAGTTTGGAAAGAAGCGAGAAAGAAAAAGCACAACGCCCCAAACGGTGCGAGCCGCAGCGAGTCGAGCAGCGGAGTGCGTGCCGGCGCCGGCGGGGTGGGGGTCCTTTATGGGCTCGGGTGCGGCGGCCGGTTGCGCGCGCGCCCCATTGGTCGGCGGCCGCAGCAGGGCGAGCTGGTAAAGGTGCGGCGGCGGCGTGCGGCGGGTCCCACCAACCACCACACCGCGAACAGCAGCGGCAACAAAACCACCCCCGCCACCACCTGCGGATACACCACACTCCTCCCCTCCACCAAAACAAACTCAGGTGGGAACAAATACATTAGAAACTCCCTCAACACCACAGGAAGCAGTTGCATCCTGTTCCCCACCACCGGAGCGATCTCCGCCCCAAGCACAGCCCACGCTCGCCGAAATAGTGAGAACAGGGCGCACCCCACCAAACTCCCCTAAAACAAAGCCCACAATCCCGAAACAACAACCTGGCAGAATCCTGCCCTCCAAGGTGACTCTACATCCGCCGCTAACCGCACCTCCCCCCAGCACCTGTGTTCTAAAGGAACAGACAAGTGCGACACCTCTCCCCTCAACCTCTGCAGCGACTGAGGCTGCCCCCCCACTAGCCAGTCATTCAATGGCAACCGCCACAGAGCCCCCAACTGCTCCTGCGGTGACAATTCAAACCAACATCGACAGTGACAACACCACTGCCCAGCAAAGCATCACAGAGGACTCACAGGTACAAACACCTCAAATTTTATCACAAATCTGGCAGCTTGTCAAAAACCTTCTCCCTCAAAATTTTGTTACCAAAATCACACAGATTATCAATCAGTTCTTAGCAGCCCCAGATCTTCTCAGTAAAGTGACACTAATTATCACAAACATCTTGCCCCTGCTCCTAAATGGCAAATGAAAACCAGCACATCACTATCGCCATCTGGAACGCTGACGGTGTTTCCCACGACCGATTCGAGCTCGAGATGTTCCTCGATGACCATGGGGTGGATGTGGCACTCCTAAACGAGACCCACCTAACCCCTGATGAGAGCTTTCGAATCCGAAATTATGTGTTGGCCAGAAATGACCGCCCTAACAGACCAGGTGGCGGTACAGCCATTCTCATTAAAAATCGAATATGCCACAGGGTAATACAAACGCCACCACTCATAAACACAGAGGCAACAGCAGTCGAAGTTATTCTTAACAACCACCCCACACTTCTGGTGGCGGCATACCACCCACCCCAAGCCAGACTGTTTCCCAGTGACCTGGACGATCTCTTGGACATAAACCACAGAACCATAATAGGAGGGGACCTGAATGCCAAGCACAGGGCATGGGGATGTCGTACTACAAACACAAGTGGCAACAAACTACTGAGATACCTTGATAACCATCCAGCAGTAAGGGTTGTCTCAACTGATGAGCCTACTCATGTTCCCTATGACTCCAGGTGCCTGCCTGACAAATTGGACATATTCCTCTTAAAAAACGTTAACCTCAACACAACGACAGAGGTAATCAACAGCCTAAATTCAGACCATAGCCCTGTTATTCTAAGATTTCAGTGTGACCAAGACATTCCAAGTAACAGAATAATTACAACTTACAACACAAACTGGGCGAGGTACAAGGAACTGGTCACTCTACACATACCTGACCAGGCTCCTGACATGCAGACCCCAGAAGAAATCGACCAGGCTATAGCAGAATTAACCCAAATCATCACGACGTGTGGGGAAGCATCAACCATCAAAATAACGCACAACAGCGGACGGAGCAACCTGCCCCCAGACCTTGCGCAACTAATTACGGACAAGAACAGAACGCGCAAGAGATGGCAAACTTTTCGTGACCCCCAAGACAGGAGACGCATGTTTAGGATGGCCAGGGAAATCCAGACCAGACTTAAACTGCTACGAAGTGCTAGATGGGAACAAAGCCTGCAAACAGCAGAGCAAAATCCCGAAAAATTCTGGGGAATCATCAGATCCAGACGACAACCCCAAAAAGCCAGCAGACCACTTCATGGGCAAAACGGTTTAGTCTATACCCCACACGACAAAGCAACCGCCATGGCAAACACGCTCGAGCTGCAGTTCCAAGAGAATATAATCGATGAAGACGAGGAAGAAGCAGAAGCCCTGGAGCGCAGAGTTGAGCGTCACCTACATCGAACACTTCGTGCCAGACCAGTCACCAACTTTGTGCCGACCACTGAACGTGCAGTCTCTGTTCTCATCAGGCGAATCGGCAATGCAAAAGCCCCCGGTCCCGATAACATCAAACCCCCCTTTCTTAGAAACCTTCCTCAACCTGCTATCTCTCACCTTACAGCCATCCTAAACAGTTGCCTCTCCATACAATACTTCCCTTCAGCCTGGAAGGTTGCAAAAGTTATTTCCATTCCAAAGCCCAATAAAGATCAGTTATTCCCGCAAAACCACCGCCCTATCTCCCTACTATGTCATCTCTCCAAACTTCTCGAAATTCTTATACAAAACTCCCTACTCCAGTTTCTATCCATAAACAACATCATCATCCCTGAACAATTTGGTTTTCGTGCTGGACATAGCACTGTACAGCAAGCCATTCGCCTGGTGGAGCATGTCTGCACGGAGAAGAGCCAGGGCAACAGCACCGCAGCTATTTTCTTGGATATTGAAAAGGCTTTTGATCGTGTTTGGCATGACGGCTTGCTATATAAGATCTCCAAACTCAACTGCCCTCTCCACCTGCTGAAAATCATTCAGTCTTTCCTCTCTGACAGGAAATTTTACTCATACATAGAAAAGGCAAAAAGTGGCATGAAACTCATAGAAGCAGGTGTCCCACAGGGATCTGTGCTTGGCCCCCTCCTATATCTTCTGTATACAAATGACATCCCGAAAGAGCCGGGTGGCAACATAGCCTTATATGCTGATGACACAGCACTCTATCTCAGTGGCAGAAACATTAATTACCTAGCCTACAGCCTACAACGACATCTCAACAAAGTTGCAAACTGGTGCAACATCTGGAAAATAAAAATAAATGCTGACAAATGTCAAACAATCCTATTTTCTCATAAAATCAAGAAACCCATAATAAACATCACTTACAATGAACAAATACTCCCATGGAAAAATGAAATCACATACTTAGGACTAAAATTGGACAAAAACCTAACATTCAAGCATCACATAAGAGAGGCTAGGAACAAAGGCTCCGCCCGGCTCTACCAACTATACCCATTATTAAAGGGAATGGGATTGTCCATATCAGCAAAGCTCAGAATCTGGAAAACAATAGTCCTGCCTGTCATCCTCTACGGCTCTGAAGTGTGGAGCATGGCAGCAGACACTAATCTAGCCCAATTGGAGGTCGTCCAAAATAAAACCCTAAGAATTATTGCAGACGTACCAAGACTGACTAGCAATGAGGAAATCAGGGCAATGCTAGGGCAACCCTCTTTCTATCACATAATCAAACAAAAATCACAAAAATTCTACGAATCATCTCATTCATCACCGTACCAGCTCATCAATACACTGGGACGGAACCCTCACCCTCAACTCAGAGCTCCTATCAACACACTCCATCGCCACTACAGGCGGTAACCATCTTCTCATCCTCATGAAACAGGATACTCATCTCCACTTCTATCAACATCATCATCACTAACGCCATCCACCCGGGGGGAAAATCCCCAAGCCATTACTGCACACAAGCCACATACGAACCCACAGGATCATTTCGTGAGACAGAGCGTTGAAAGAACGCTGGCTCTCCAGAACTAGCATGGGTGCAAACCCAGCCATCTCATGTCGGCGGGTGCCACTGTGTGGGGAGACGCTGACTGGAGCGGAGCGCCTGACTGACTGACTGACTGCGCGTGCCTGCCTGCCTGCCTGCCTGCCTGCCTGTTTGTTCGTGATGCCGCCCAAGACTAGCGGGAAAGCCGCCAAGAAGGCTGGCAAGGCGCAGAAGAACATTTCGAAGGGCGACAAGAAGAAGAAGCGCAAGAGGAAGGAGAGCTATGCCATCTACATCTACAAGGTGCTGAAGCAGGTGCACCCTGACACGGGCATCTCTTCGAAGGCGATGAGCATCATGAACAGCTTCGTGAACGACATTTTCGAGCGCATTGCGGCCGAGGCTTCTCGCCTGGCGCACTACAACAAGCGCTCGACCATCACGTCCCGCGAGATCCAGACCGCTGTGCGGCTCTTGCTGCCTGGCGAGCTGGCCAAGCACGCGGTGAGCGAGGGCACGAAGGCGGTGACCAAGTACACGAGCTCCAAGTAAGGAGGTGGCTCTTGGAAATAGGAGGCTCGTCCGCGGCGCGGCGAAGAAAAGAAAAAACGGCCCTTTTCAGGGCCACCAAAATGCCTTTGCGGGAAGGGCGGAATTGTTGTTGTTGTTGTTGTTGTTGTTGTGAGCGGGTGGACGGGCGGCACAGCTGTAGCTGTAGCTTGTGGTGTGGTGTGGTGCGGCGCCGGCGCCTTTGGTTTTGGTGTGACGTTGGGATACGCACTTTAGGCCACAGCCGGGTCGTGGGCGTGGGTGTTTCGAGACGTGTTGGTGTTAGGGGGGCGGATCGCTGGAGTTGGCTTGTTTGATATATATATTTTTTTTTTTTTTTTTGTCCCCTTTGTATGGTATGGCCGGAGGTGTGGAACGGAAAGCAAACCGCGATTGTCGGATGTCACACCGTTGGTGGCGAGGGTGAGAAACACGTTGCCGCCTACAGCTGCTTCTACGCCGAGCGGGTGGGTTAAGTTAGTAGTTGGTTGGTTGGGCGACGTAAAAGTGGAGCGTGGAGGTGTGTGTGAACGTGAGGAGACACGCATTGCATTGTATTTGTACGCGCGAGGTGAGTTAGGAGACCACGCGCCACGACGTACGGTGCCCTCTTTCGACCTGACGTCTGACGTCTGGAGGCGGTGTCGTCATTCTGGATGTACGTGTATTTTCCGCTCAGTTGAGTGAGGTGACGCGAGACGACGGCGTCGGTGGTGTTTTTGTTTTGTTGTTGGCGCCCCGGGGATGAAGAGGGGCACCCGACGGTAACGAGAGGTTGCACTTTGTGATCGGTCGAATGTCCGGGGAGCGAGGAATAGGGTGGGGGGTTGAAAAGAAACGCCAGTGTAGGGCAACGGGACGGTGAACGTTCCCGTGGTGTCGGAGGTGTGCAGTGGGGGGGAGGAAAAAAAAAAAGCGCGTAACGGCGCGGCTGCCGTGGTGGAAACGTTCTCTCCAACTGTGGTGGTGTCCCCTGTGTGTTTTGTTGTTCTCTATATCGTGTGTCCCCTCGCACAAGACGCTCTCTGGGCGGGTTTGATTCATTCATTTTTGCATAGTCACGTAGCGTAGAATGGAATGCGCAAGAGTTGAGTGAGACTGGCGACGGTATATGGTCTGAGCAGCGTCAGCTGCACTGCACTCCCCGGAAAAGAATCTTGGATGCCGTGCTAACTGAAATTTGGTGGACGGGGTTCTCAAGGCTGTTTTGCTATTTTCTTGTTTGTTTGTCTCTAGTTAAGATGGTGAAATGACGTCGAAGAAGCAGTATTGCAAATACTGTTATGGAAATGCCCTAGTTTGATGAAAGGAAATGTGTGTTGAATATACAGGATGGTAAAGACCAAGTGCGTTGAAAGAAACGTTGTGAAGGAACGAACGTTCCCTGAATTGGTTTCTTTTTGTTCCCGAGTTGTGTACAATGGACGACGGTTGTGCCATATCGCAGCATTGCATCATCCCCAGGTTTGATTTCAATTGAGCGATAAAAAAAGGAAAAAGAGAAGAACAAGAACACTATCGAAATGGTCTATGGTGTGTGACCCACAATTGTTGTCTTTAAATCACTTACCCAACCATGTCGTAAAAATATTTTTTTTTTTTTTTTTTTTTTTTTTTTTTTTTACAGTGGCTGCCGAATGACCTAGATGTAACAGAGAGAGAGAGAAACACATGGCGTGTCAGATGTTTGTTTTCTTTTCCCCCCCCCCCCCCCCTCTCGTCAAGTGGCAAATGCGAACACCGTCAGCTGTAATTGACGATCGACACTAGTATGGCGCGAAAAGGGGGTGCGACCTGTGCAGTTGTGGGTGAAACTTTGGGTGATGGGCTGTCATGCGGCATCGCGTGCGTTCATTACCCCTCGGCGGCGGCGGCGGCGGCGGCGGCGGCGCCGCAGCTCCGTCCAGCTCGCGCTCTCGGAAACAACCCTCTCGTAATGCCGCGTCTCCTCCGTCACTGCAATTTTCAAAGGGAAACCTGTGTGGCCGGTGGGGGTGTGTCAACCGTTGGCCCTCAAGCTCCGCCGACAAAAAGTGTTGAGTGTATCCAGTGTGAGAGAGGTTGACGCTTTTCGTGGTGTGTGTGTGTGTGTGTGTGTGTGTGTGTGTGGCAATGTTTTGAAAAGTTTGCAACGTACGTTAAGAAGTGTTGACGCTGAAACTTGCGGGCTGTGTGGCCCTGGTGGTTGGCTGGCTGGAGACGCGGGCGTGTCCAGTCGGTCGGTTGTTGTGGCTGAAAGGTACGTATACGGTTCCGCCGTCCCGTCGGAACTGCGTCTGTCTGGAAGGTATGACGTGACGTGCAGTTTTTATTAGGTCAGCCCTTGTTGTGTATTGTTCCATTTGTTGCTCACTCGTCACCCGTATTTGGTGTGGCGATGTATGTGGACGTACTGCTGGATCAGTGTCAGGGTTTCCGTGGGAGGTGTTGGTTGGGTTGGATTTGCCTGACACGGCTGAGTCCGCAATTGGCCTGCCGTTCGTTGATGCGATATGTGGGTTCTGAGGAAGAATGTGTACGAGATAGTTGCCCCTGCCCTGCCCTTTCTTTCGCGTTCGTGTGTGCCCCCCTTGTTGTGTAGTGTGGGTTGAACATGGTTCTTTACCGAGTGGGGGGGAATGGGATGGACGGATCCGTTGCTGTTGCTGTCACCGTCAAGACAACGCACGCACGCACGCACGCACCCCTGTCCTACGAGAAGGTGTGTCAACCGGGGTTTCGGTAGTCGTGTGTGTAGGGGACGGGGAGAAGCAAAGTGGAGAGTGCGGCACGGGCAGAGAGTGGAATTGGGGCGCGTTGATGTTGGGAAACATGCCCCAAGGGTTGCGGGATGATGTGGCGGTGAGAGCGGGGGGCGGGGGAGAAAAGAAAAGCGAAAAAGAACTAAGGAAGAGGAGGAGGCGTGCGTGTGCGCAGTGGCGGGGCCCCAAAGACCTGTCGTGTGGTGTCGGCCGAACGCGAGCGCGAACGCGAACGCGAACGCGTGTGCGGGGCAGCGTCGGCACGGAGAAGCGAGGAGGAGAGAGAGAGAGAGAGCTGGTCTGATGGGTATTTTTTACCCCCTGTACTCGAAGGACCGGATCTGTCCTTGATCCCTGCCTTCTGTCTGATTATGTTGGGTAACAAAATGATGGGATGATAGGGTCTCTTGGGTGTGTGTAGATGTTTGTTTGTTTGAGTGAGTGTTATGGTGTTTGTATTTTATTTTTGTTTATCATGGTATGTTGTAGTTTGTGGTGTTTTGTCGTGATGGGAAATGTCGTTCTTGGGTCGGGTGGATTTTGGTCCCAGATTTCTGATGAGTGGGTGGTTCGAATCCGTGGTTTGGTGGAAAAAAAACAAAAAAAAAAAAAAAAAAAAAACTTTATGGATTTTTCTTTGGATGATTTCCGGGATTTTGATTGAGTATGTTATGGTTTGTGTATATGTCTCGGTTTGTCTGGTACCGGCCGGCATCAGCAGTAATTCTGAAGTATTTGTTCTGCACCCTTTTTTACTCTTGTTATGTTTGGTGTCTGCGGCCATTGACGAGATTTTTCAGAGCCGTAAGTGATGGCTGGTTCCTATGACGGTTTTGAAGATTTTCTTTTTGGCGCGCATATTTATTCTGTTTCCTTTGATGATTGGGTACAGTCTGAATATTGCTGCTGCAGCCTTGTTACAAACGTGTGTAACATGGTCTCTAAATGTCAACCTCTTGTCCAGCTTGATGCCTAGATACTTTATTGTGCCTGACCATGGAAGATTGTTATTTCTGAGGCGTATATGCAGGTTAGGAGGTATTCTTTTTGAATGTGAATCGTATTGTATTGCTTGGGTTTTCTCCGCGTTTATTGTTTTTTTGGTTAGCCCATTTCTGGATGGATTGTAGGTGTTGCTCTATTTTTGTGACTCTATATTGCAGGTTAGAACTGCTGCGGTAGACTGCAGTGTCGTCTGCAAATAGTGACAAGTGTCCTCCCAGCTGTTTGTTTGTGTATATTGAGTAGAGAATGGGCCCCAGCACTGAGCCTTGCGGGACTCCAGCCTCTATGGATCTAGTGTTACTTGCCGCTCCTGGTACATGGACATAGAATGCTCTGTTGCGGAGAAAAGAAGCAATAATGTGGATGGGGCAGTTGTACTGGTGGAGCTTGTAGATAAGGCGTTATCCGAATGCTTTTCCAATGTCAAGCAGGACTGCTCCAGTACTGTGTCTAATGTTTCTGGCCTGACATATGTGCTCGACTAGTCTGGTCACCTGGTGGGTGGTGCTGTGTTCTTCGCGGAATCGGAATTGTTGTGGGATGATTATGTTGTTATCCTTTAAGAATTGAATTTCTTCAGTTCAGTTTGAATGAGCTTTCCGAGAACCTTTCCAAGGAAGTTGGCCTATAGTTTTGCGGAAATAATAAGTCCTTGTTTGGCTTTGGTAATGTGATGACTCGGGCCTGTTTCCAAGTAGTTTAGTCTGAAGCAAGCATTATATATTGATGTTAGATAGATAATTGATAGTTGCTGGAGGTAGGTGATGTAGTAGTTGCGGTTTGATGGAATCTGGGCCTGATGCCTTCTTAGGATGTGTGTATGTTTGTGATGTGATAAGATACGGGGTTTCTGCGTTTATTGGATTGTGAAAGATGTTCTGATCGGGGCACTTAGGATGCGGTTTTACCCTTCTGAGTACCATTTCCTGGTGGTCATCAGTTTCGTCATCTACCGCTTCTGGTGCTTGGAATTGCCTTTCTAGTGAATCCGCCAGTGCTTCAGCTCGGTCTGTGGGGTCGTTCCTTCCCCATGTAGATGTAGATGTTTCGTGTCTAGTTTACGAGTTTTAAGAAATTTCCAGAATTTTTCCTGGTCCCTTCCTGCTTCTCGTAACGTTTCCTCCCACGCCTCGCTACGGTGGTTTTCGGAGCTCTCTTTTTGATCCTCCCGGCCAATTGCTCTGATTTTCGTCGGTCGGCTGGGTCCCTGTAGTTTTGCCATCTCTTTCTGGCGCGCGCGGGCTGCGGTTGGCGCCTTTGGTGGCAACGGCCGGGGCAAGCAGCGGTGTGTGGTGTGGTGCGGGGCGGGCAGGGGCAGTGGTGGTTGACGGATGGCCTGGGGGCCGAAAAACGGGCCGGCCGGCGGACGGATGTTGAGAGAGGCGGCGCGCACGCGTCTCGCGCGGACACAGGCGCCACAGCGTTGATGATTGGAAGGAGGTGCGGTGCGGGGATGGGCCCAGGAAAAAAGACGGTCGTGGCCCCTGTCTTGGGTGCGTGTCGACGTCAGCACCGTCGGTGTGGTGTGGTGTGGTGTGGTGTGGTGTGGTGTGGTGTGGTGTGGTGTGGGCAGGGAGGGGGGAAAAGCGGGCTGCGGGCTGCGGGCTGCGGGCTGCAGGCTGCGGAGGGAATGGTGGTGGGGAGTAGGCACACATGTGGGCGGGCGCAAAATCGGCCGGTGCCCGTAAACCGCGGCGGGATATTGGGTGGAAAAGAGGGAAATTGTAGAAAGGAAAACAAGCGGAGGGGGCGAATGTGGTGGGGTGGGGGGACGGGCGGGGGCGAGGCGACAGCTTGCTTTTTCTTTTTCATTTTATTTTATTTTGTTGTAGTGTTTTTGTTTTTTTTTGTTTTTTTGCGTGTGTGTGGCCTTGGAGAGGCTGGTCTTGTCTGGCTTACGCTTTGGGTGCGTGTGTTGGTACTTTTTCGTTTTTTCTTGTTCTGCAGAGCAGGGGCGGGGCGGTGGGAACGGCTGGCTGGCTGTGCCCAGAGGAGGAGGAGACGCTGGCGGCGGGCCCGGCTCCTGGGGCTGCTGTTGCATGCGCTGTGCAAAGAAAGGAAGAGTGGGTTTGTTTGGCTGGTGAAGTGCATTATTTAAGTGTGGGCTTGCCGGCCTGGCTCCGATGCGCAGGTAGATAGATGCCGGCGGCGACCGCAGGCAGGCGCGTTGTGTGTACAGAGGGACGAGCCATGTGTTTTGCAAGCAGGACGTGGCGTGCCGAGTGGAGAGGAGGCGGCGGCTCGGCTCGGTTCGGCCCGGTCCGGCGGTGCCGCGCTGTTGTCGCGGACGTGAGCGCCCCCTGGCGGGCGGGTGGTTGGCGGCGGCGTGGTGGACGCGTGTGGCAGTTGTGTGCACGGGTTGCTTGGGCGAGTGAGCAGTGGCTGGCGGTGTTGGCGCGTCGTCGGGGAGGTATGTGTTGCGGCCGCGTCTGCTGCGCGCTGCGTCGTTGTGTCGACTGTGTGTGGGCGTGGGCACGTGTGCTCTGGCGAGGGCGTCGTAAAAAAGTGGGTCGCGGTGTGCGTGCGTAGCCCGTGATGATGTATTGTGCGTCGCGTCGTTGTGTGCGAAACGGATGCCGAGAGGTGTGTGGTGAGTGCGAAGCGCGAATGTGCGGCGTTTGGCGGTTTCGGTGTGTTTTCTGTTTTTGCGGCGTGAGAGTGGGGCTGGCTGGCTGGCTGGCTGGCTGGCTGTTTGTTGTTGGTGTTGCCTTGTGTGTGTAGGTTGATGGCGCGACGCGGAGGGGACGCCGTTTGCTGCGTGCCTTGCCTCGCGTGTGTTGGCGCGCCGTGCATGTGTTTGGGTCGTGGGGGCGGTGTTTTTGTTTGTATTTGGATTTTCATTTTTTGGCGTGTTGTGTCGTGTATGGCAAGGGCGAGAGGAGTAGTGCGGTAGTGTCGTTGCGGCACGGGCGTCTGGTGGGGCTGTGCGTCGTGGCGGGGAAGGTGTGTAGGTTGCGGCGATGCGGCGAGCCCAGCCCGTCGTTTGACGGTGTGCCGGGTGAGTTGCGCTGCGAATCGAGTGTGGCGGGAAGGGAGCTGCGTGGCGCCTGCGTCCGTTGGCAGCAGGGGCTGTGCCTTTTGAGAGTTTGTTTGATTTCGGGACGACGACGACGACGACTGGTTGGTTGGTGGGTGGGGTGGCGTGCACGTTTGTCGTACTGGGCGAGTCGATTGCCTGCCGGCTGGCGAAAGGTGCGCCGCCGCCCGTCTCTCGCGCTCTGTGTTGTTTTTTTTTTTTTCTGTGTGTGTCGGCTGCGTTTTTGTTTGCGGTGCGCGCGAAGACGGTGGTGCCGAAAGTGTGCCGGCGTGGCGTTGCGACCGCGACGAGCCGCGGGCGCGCCATTTGGCTGGTGTTGCGTGAAGAGCGGCTGTGTACGGGTAGTGGCTGTAGCCGTACGTGTACGTGCACGTGCATCCGGCCCGGCCGCCAGCCCAGCCCAGCCCAGCCCAGCCCAGCCGAGTCGGGTGAGCGGAGGCCGACACGTGGTGGTGCTGTGCTCTCTCGGCTCGGGGGGGTTTGTGTGTGTGTGTGTGTGTGTGCGTGCGTGCGTGTGTGTCTCGTTCGCTCTCCGGAATCTGCTCGTTCTGCTGATCCCCGCCTGTCGGCGTCGTTTATTTTTACTTATTTATTTTTTACCTGTTGTTTGTTTTTCGACGTCGTCTTGCAGTTTTGTCCTTTGCGGCGTGCCGACGACCCGCCGCGCGACCTTATGAAACCCCAAAGCGTGGCGTGGCGTGGCGTGGCGTGGCCGAGCCGCAGCAGCTAAGGGGGTGCGGCCGCCTCGACGCCTTAACCTCCTAAACTTCTTTAAGCCGTTAACGCAGCCACCTAAACTAACGTAACCTAACGTAAGCCCTTAGGCCAACCCCCAAGTCGCCTTAACCTAACGTACGTGACCGCAACCTTAGCTTAACGCCTACGTTAAGACGTGACGTCACGTCAACGCTTAACCTAACCCTGACGCCTTCTTAGCCTAACCTGACGTAACCTAAGGTAAGGTAACCGTTGAAAGAAAGAAACCACCTTTGTTTTGACGTTGAGGCGTGTAAGGTCGGCTGTGAGGGCAGATTCGGTGTGTCTGTAGTTGGGGCTGGCTGGTAATTTATTTTGTTTGTTTGTTTATCGTTGTCTTGTTTTCGCCTGTGGCGGGGGGGTTGGCGCTCCGTCGGCCGGTGCCATGTTGCGCAGGCGGCGATCGTAAAAAAGTAGAAAAAAAAAAAGAAAAAAGAAAAAAAAATGTGTTGGAAGGGCTGTGGGTGTTGGCGGGCGAGGCGAGAGGAGGAGGACGGCCCGCGGCCGTGGCCCGACGGCTGCGGGCCGATCGGGAAAACGGCGGAAGGCGATGGGGCGGCGGAGGTGCGTTTGTGCACGGCCGTCATCGCCGCACGACTCGGCTCGTGTGGCTGTGGCGCCGGCCGCGGTGGCCGGGCTGCCGCGGCGACGGTGTGGGAGTTTTGACGAAGGTTTGGCCATTGTGGCGGGTCGTCGGCTGGGGCTGTGGGGGCGGCATTTGGGCGGGGGCGGCGATTCTCGGCGGGCCGACCCAGGCTGTGGCGCGCGGTGGCTGCAGTTTGGCCGTGGTTTGCGGCGCCGCCGCGGCGACTGGTTGGCGACCGTGGTGTCGGTGTGTGTAGCCCCATCCTCGGTGGTTTGAATGGCGCGGGTGGTTGCGGCGCAGGTTGGGGGCTGCTCCGCGCAGGCTGTCGGACGTTGGGCGGTAGCAAGCGCGGGAGGCGCGGCGCGGCGGCGCGGCGGCGCGCCGAGTGGCGGCCGCTCTCTCGGCCGTCCGCGCCCGCCCGCGACACTGGCTGGGCCAGGCGCGTGCGCGGCTATTCTCTGCTGCGCGCCCCTCGCTGTTGTGCGTCGTCGAAGGAGAGAAGGAAGCGAAAGCAAGGGGAAAAAAGAAAAGAGAACAGGCAAAAGATGGCAGACCAGGCGGCTACGAACGAGACTGCCGCGGCACCCGCCGCCACCGGCACTACGAAGAAGGCCAAGTCTGCGTCGTCTGCGAAGAAGCCGCGCGCCAAGCCTGCGCACCCGCGCACCTCTGAGATGGTGACGGCCGCCATCAAGAGTCTGAAGGAGCGCGGCGGGTCGTCGCTGCAGGCGATCAAGAAGTACATTGCCGCGCACTACAAGCTGGACGCGGAGAAGCTGGCGCCCTTTATCAAGAAGTACCTCAAGTCGGCCGTCGTGGCTGGCGAGCTGGTGCAGACGAAGGGGAAGGGCGCGTCGGGCTCTTTCAAGCTTGCCGGCGCCGGCGGCGGGGCGGCCGAGGGCGGCAAGGCTCGTGGTGGCGGCGGTGGTGCGAAGAAGAAGCGCGCCGCTCCGGCCAGCAAGGAGAAGAAGGGGGCCCGTGCGGCCGGCGCAAAGAAGGCTGGCGGCGTGAAGGCGGCGACCGGTCGGAAGGCGGGCGCCGCCAAGAAGGCGTCTGCGGCGTCGGCCGCTCCCGCGGGTGCGAAGAAGGCGGCTGCGGCCAAGCCGGCCAAGGCCAAGTCGCCGTCGAAGGCGAAGAAGGCCGCCAAGGTTCCGACGAAGAAGCCGAAGGCGCCGCGCCCGAAGAAGGCGACGGCGACGCCGTCTAAGGCGAAGGCTTCGCCCAAGAAGAAGAAGTAAAAAGGGCAGGGAAGGGTTGGCGGTTGACACCGTCGCCTGGAGGCCGGCGCGCAACCAGAGGCTGTCGCGCGGTCCCGGACAAAAACAAAAACGGCCCTTCTCAGGGCCATCAAAGCACGTCGGGAAGGTGTTGATTGTCGTGTCGTGTCGTGGTCGGTCGGTTGCCTTGTTGTCTGTCTGTCTGTCTTGCTTGCTGGCGTTTGTTTGTTTCATGTGTGGATGGTGGTTGGATTGTGGGGTCGTTGGCGGGCGTGGGCGGCGGCGCCGCGGTTGGTGTTACACAAAGTGTATTTTACTTTTATTATTTTTTACCTATTTATTTTGCGCCGCGTTTGTTTGTTTGTTTGTCTTGGTGGTGGTTTTGGAATAGTCTTTTTTGCTTTGCTTTGCTTTCCGGGCGTCACGTTTTGTGCCGTGGCCTGTGTGGGTGGCGCTATTGACGCTTGCGACTTGGTTCGGCCGGTGCGGTGCTTTTTTCTTTTTTTTGGAAACGGCGGCGCCGGGCCGGGCCGGGGGTGGGACGACTGGACTGGAGAGTGAGTGGGGAACTAGTCGTTGCGACCGACAAAGTTTTGCTCGCGACGGAGAGACGTTAGTGGCCCTGAAAAGGGCCGTTTTGTTTGTTTGGCGGTGTGCGGGTTTAGGCGCGCTCGCCGCGGATGCGGCGCGCGAGCTGGATGTCCTTGGGCATGATGGTGACTCGCTTGGCGTGGATTGCGCACAGGTTGGTGTCTTCGAAGAGGCCGACGAGGTAGGCCTCGCTGGCCTCCTGCAGGGCCATGACTGCGGAGCTCTGGAAGCGCAGGTCGGTCTTGAAGTCCTGGGCGATCTCGCGCACTAGGCGCTGGAATGGCAGCTTGCGGATGAGCAGCTCTGTGCTCTTCTGGTAGCGCCTGATTTCTCGCAGGGCGACGGTGCCCGGCCTGTAGCGGTGGGGCTTCTTGACGCCGCCGGTGGCGGGCGCGCTCTTCCTCGCCGCCTTGGTGGCGAGCTGTTTGCGCGGCGCCTTTCCGCCGGTGGACTTGCGGGCCGTTTGCTTTGTCCGGGCCATGGCTACTGCGGATGCGGATGCGGCGTGGAGGATATGCGTGCGCGACGGCGTCCGGTGCTGCCTTGACAACGGGCCCGCGCGCCCCGGGTGCTGCGCTTATATGCCCTCGGTGCGCGGTGGTGGGGGGAGGGGAGGGCGGGCCGCGGGGCCCCAGAGTCTATATAGGGGGGCGGCGCGCGCGCTGGGCGCCACAACCGTAGCCGACTCGCTAGCGCCGGGTGAGGAGCTTGCCTTGCTTTCTGTTTTTTATATTATTGTGGTTGAGACGCTTGAAGAAGAAGAATGACAGGCCGCGGCAAGGGAGGAAAGGGGCTCGGCAAGGGTGGCGCCAAGCGGCACCGCAAGGTGTTGCGCGACAACATCCAGGGCATCACGAAGCCCGCGATCCGCCGCCTGGCGCGCAGGGGCGGCGTGAAGCGCATCTCTGGTCTGATCTACGAGGAGACGCGCGGAGTGCTGAAGGTGTTCCTGGAGAACGTGATCCGCGACGCGGTGACGTACACTGAGCACGCCAAGCGCAAGACTGTGACGGCCATGGACGTGGTGTACGCCCTGAAGAGGCAGGGGCGCACCCTGTACGGTTTCGGCGGTTAGGCGGTGTGAGACCGAAGGAAGGAAAGAGAGATAGATTGAAAAACGGCCCTTTTCAGGGCCACCACAGTGTTCGGAAGTTGAAAAGTGCGAAAGAGTCTGTGTTGCTGGTTTTTCTTTTCCTTTTTAGTCTACTTGGCCTTTTAGTTTTGTTTGGAGTTTTTTTTGACGTGGTGTGCGGTGCGGTTGGGAGGGAAGGAAGCGTGCCCTTGCGTTGTGTGAGCTCCTTCCTTCCTTCCTTCCCCTCCCTCTTTGCTTGTATGCTTCTTGTCGGTGGATGGGCTGTGTGTTGCGGCGCGGCTGAGCGCCGAGGGGTTATTTTTGAGGTGTGTTGTTGTGCGCCACGTGTGCTGGTTAATGGTCGCGAGACTGTGCGTGCGTGGAGTTGAGTGGAGGAGGTGGCCAAGTACGTGTGTACAAGATGGCGGCGCCTGTGTGTGTAAGAAGGAAAAAAAAACCGTACACAGAGAGAGAGAGAGAGAGAGAGAGAGAGAGAGAGAGAGAGAGAAAAGTGGTGCGACGAACGACTGGAATTCTGCTTTGGACGTAGGTTTGTGTGGTGGCCCTGAAAAGGGCCGATTGTGTTTTGTTTTTTGAGCCGAGGCGGCAAATGGCGCGCTGCGTGCCAAGGGAGCACGCGGCGGTTGCCGATTGCGCTGTCTCTCTTTTAGGCCTTCTTCTCGGTCTTCTTTGGCAGCAGGACGGCCTGGATGTTGGGCAGGACACCTCCCTGTGCGATGGTGACGCCCGACAAGAGCTTGTTGAGCTCCTCGTCGTTGCGTATGGCGAGCTGCAGGTGGCGCGGGATGATGCGCGTCTTCTTGTTGTCGCGGGCCGCGTTTCCGGCCAGCTCGAGCACCTCAGCCGCGAGGTACTCCATGACGGCGGCGAGGTAGACGGGCGCCCCGGCGCCGACGCGCTCGGCGTAGTTTCCCTTGCGCAGGAGGCGGTGGATTCTGCCGACCGGGAACTGGAGCCCAGCCCTGCTTGAGCGGGACTTTGACTTGCCCTTGACTTTGCCTCCCTTTCCGCGTCCGGACATGGCGATGGGCTAGTTTGGAAAGAAGCGAGAAAGAAAAAGCACAACGCCCCAAACGGTGCGAGCCGCAGCGAGTCGAGCAGCGGAGTGCGTGCCGGCGCCGGCGGGGTGGGGGTCCTTTATGGGCTCGGGTGCGGCGGCCGGTTGCGCGCGCGCCCCATTGGTCGGCGGCCGCAGCAGGGCGAGCTGGTAAAGGTGCGGCCTGTGCTTGGCCCCCTCCTATATCTTCTGTATACAAATGACATCCCGAAAGAGCCGGGTGGCAACATAGCCTTATATGCTGATGACACAGCACTCTATCTCAGTGGCAGAAACATTAATTACCTAGCCTACAGCCTACAACGACATCTCAACAAAGTTGCAAACTGGTGCAACATCTGGAAAATAAAAATAAATGCTGACAAATGTCAAACAATCCTATTTTCTCATAAAATCAAGAAACCCATAATAAACATCACTTACAATGAACAAATACTCCCATGGAAAAATGAAATCACATACTTAGGACTAAAATTGGACAAAAACCTAACATTCAAGCATCACATAAGAGAGGCTAGGAACAAAGGCTCCGCCCGGCTCTACCAACTATACCCATTATTAAAGGGAATGGGATTGTCCATATCAGCAAAGCTCAGAATCTGGAAAACAATAGTCCTGCCTGTCATCCTCTACGGCTCTGAAGTGTGGAGCATGGCAGCAGACACTAATCTAGCCCAATTGGAGGTCGTCCAAAATAAAACCCTAAGAATTATTGCAGACGTACCAAGACTGACTAGCAATGAGGAAATCAGGGCAATGCTAGGGCAACCCTCTTTCTATCACATAATCAAACAAAAATCACAAACATTCTACGAATCATCTCATTCATCACCGTACCAGATCATCAATACACTGGGACGGAACCCTCACCCTCAACTCAGAGCTCCTATCAACACACTCCATCGCCACTACAGGCGGTAACCATCTTCTCATCCTCATGAAACAGGATACTCATCTCCACTTCTATCAACATCATCATCACTAACGCCATCCACCCGGGGGGAAAATCCCCAAGCCATTACTGCACACAAGCCACATACGAACCCACAGGATCATTTCGTGAGACAGAGCGTTGAAAGAACGCTGGCTCTCCAGAACTAGCATGGGTGCAAACCCAGCCATCTCCGGCGGGTGCCACTGTGTGGGGAGACGCTGACTGGAGCGGAGCGCCTGACTGACTGACTGACTGCGCGTGCCTGCCTGCCTGCCTGCCTGCCTGCCTGTTTGTTCGTGATGCCGCCCAAGACTAGCGGGAAAGCCGCCAAGAAGGCTGGCAAGGCGCAGAAGAACATTTCGAAGGGCGACAAGAAGAAGAAGCGCAAGAGGAAGGAGAGCTATGCCATCTACATCTACAAGGTGCTGAAGCAGGTGCACCCTGACACGGGCATCTCTTCGAAGGCGATGAGCATCATGAACAGCTTCGTGAACGACATTTTCGAGCGCATTGCGGCCGAGGCTTCTCGCCTGGCGCACTACAACAAGCGCTCGACCATCACGTCCCGCGAGATCCAGACCGCTGTGCGGCTCTTGCTGCCTGGCGAGCTGGCCAAGCACGCGGTGAGCGAGGGCACGAAGGCGGTGACCAAGTACACGAGCTCCAAGTAAGGAGGTGGCTCTTGGAAATAGGAGGCTCGTCCGCGGCGCGGCGAAGAAAAGAAAAAACGGCCCTTTTCAGGGCCACCAAAATGCCTTTGCGGGAAGGGCGGAATTGTTGTTGTTGTTGTTGTTGTTGTTGTGAGCGGGTGGACGGGCGGCACAGCTGTAGCTGTAGCTTGTGGTGTGGTGTGGTGCGGCGCCGGCGCCTTTGGTTTTGGTGTGACGTTGGGATACGCACTTTAGGCCACAGCCGGGTCGTGGGCGTGGGTGTTTCGAGACGTGTTGGTGTTAGGGGGGCGGATCGCTGGAGTTGGCTTGTTTGATATATATATTTTTTTTTTTTTTTTTGTCCCCTTTGTATGGTATGGCCGGAGGTGTGGAACGGAAAGCAAACCGCGATTGTCGGATGTCACACCGTTGGTGGCGAGGGTGAGAAACACGTTGCCGCCTACAGCTGCTTCTACGCCGAGCGGGTGGGTTAAGTTAGTAGTTGGTTGGTTGGGCGACGTAAAAGTGGAGCGTGGAGGTGTGTGTGAACGTGAGGAGACACGCATTGCATTGTATTTGTACGCGCGAGGTGAGTTAGGAGACCACGCGCCACGACGTACGGTGCCCTCTTTCGACCTGACGTCTGACGTCTGGAGGCGGTGTCGTCATTCTGGATGTACGTGTATTTTCCGCTCAGTTGAGTGAGGTGACGCGAGACGACGGCGTCGGTGGTGTTTTTGTTTTGTTGTTGGCGCCCCGGGGATGAAGAGGGGCACCCGACGGTAACGAGAGGTTGCACTTTGTGATCGGTCGAATGTCCGGGGAGCGAGGAATAGGGTGGGGGGTTGAAAAGAAACGCCAGTGTAGGGCAACGGGACGGTGAACGTTCCCGTGGTGTCGGAGGTGTGCAGTGGGGGGGAGGAAAAAAAAAAAGCGCGTAACGGCGCGGCTGCCGTGGTGGAAACGTTCTCTCCAACTGTGGTGGTGTCCCCTGTGTGTTTTGTTGTTCTCTATATCGTGTGTCCCCTCGCACAAGACGCTCTCTGGGCGGGTTTGATTCATTCATTTTTGCATAGTCACGTAGCGTAGAATGGAATGCGCAAGAGTTGAGTGAGACTGGCGACGGTATATGGTCTGAGCAGCGTCAGCTGCACTGCACTCCCCGGAAAAGAATCTTGGATGCCGTGCTAACTGAAATTTGGTGGACGGGGTTCTCAAGGCTGTTTTGCTATTTTCTTGTTTGTTTGTCTCTAGTTAAGATGGTGAAATGACGTCGAAGAAGCAGTATTGCAAATACTGTTATGGAAATGCCCTAGTTTGATGAAAGGAAATGTGTGTTGAATATACAGGATGGTAAAGACCAAGTGCGTTGAAAGAAACGTTGTGAAGGAACGAACGTTCCCTGAATTGGTTTCTTTTTGTTCCCGAGTTGTGTACAATGGACGACGGTTGTGCCATATCGCAGCATTGCATCATCCCCAGGTTTGATTTCAATTGAGCGATAAAAAAAGGAAAAAGAGAAGAACAAGAACACTATCGAAATGGTCTATGGTGTGTGACCCACAATTGTTGTCTTTAAATCACTTACCCAACCATGTCGTAAAAATATTTTTTTTTTTTTTTTTTTTTTTTTTTTTTTTTTTACAGTGGCTGCCGAATGACCTAGATGTAACAGAGAGAGAGAGAAACACATGGCGTGTCAGATGTTTGTTTTCTTTTCCCCCCCCCCCCCCCTCTCGTCAAGTGGCAAATGCGAACACCGTCAGCTGTAATTGACGATCGACACTAGTATGGCGCGAAAAGGGGGTGCGACCTGTGCAGTTGTGGGTGAAACTTTGGGTGATGGGCTGTCATGCGGCATCGCGTGCGTTCATTACCCCTCGGCGGCGGCGGCGGCGGCGGCGGCGGCGCCGCAGCTCCGTCCAGCTCGCGCTCTCGGAAACAACCCTCTCGTAATGCCGCGTCTCCTCCGTCACTGCAATTTTCAAAGGGAAACCTGTGTGGCCGGTGGGGGTGTGTCAACCGTTGGCCCTCAAGCTCCGCCGACAAAAAGTGTTGAGTGTATCCAGTGTGAGAGAGGTTGACGCTTTTCGTGGTGTGTGTGTGTGTGTGTGTGTGTGTGTGTGTGGCAATGTTTTGAAAAGTTTGCAACGTACGTTAAGAAGTGTTGACGCTGAAACTTGCGGGCTGTGTGGCCCTGGTGGTTGGCTGGCTGGAGACGCGGGCGTGTCCAGTCGGTCGGTTGTTGTGGCTGAAAGGTACGTATACGGTTCCGCCGTCCCGTCGGAACTGCGTCTGTCTGGAAGGTATGACGTGACGTGCAGTTTTTATTAGGTCAGCCCTTGTTGTGTATTGTTCCATTTGTTGCTCACTCGTCACCCGTATTTGGTGTGGCGATGTATGTGGACGTACTGCTGGATCAGTGTCAGGGTTTCCGTGGGAGGTGTTGGTTGGGTTGGATTTGCCTGACACGGCTGAGTCCGCAATTGGCCTGCCGTTCGTTGATGCGATATGTGGGTTCTGAGGAAGAATGTGTACGAGATAGTTGCCCCTGCCCTGCCCTTTCTTTCGCGTTCGTGTGTGCCCCCCTTGTTGTGTAGTGTGGGTTGAACATGGTTCTTTACCGAGTGGGGGGGAATGGGATGGACGGATCCGTTGCTGTTGCTGTCACCGTCAAGACAACGCACGCACGCACGCACGCACCCCTGTCCTACGAGAAGGTGTGTCAACCGGGGTTTCGGTAGTCGTGTGTGTAGGGGACGGGGAGAAGCAAAGTGGAGAGTGCGGCACGGGCAGAGAGTGGAATTGGGGCGCGTTGATGTTGGGAAACATGCCCCAAGGGTTGCGGGATGATGTGGCGGTGAGAGCGGGGGGCGGGGGAGAAAAGAAAAGCGAAAAAGAACTAAGGAAGAGGAGGAGGCGTGCGTGTGCGCAGTGGCGGGGCCCCAAAGACCTGTCGTGTGGTGTCGGCCGAACGCGAGCGCGAACGCGAACGCGAACGCGTGTGCGGGGCAGCGTCGGCACGGAGAAGCGAGGAGGAGAGAGAGAGAGAGAGCTGGTCTGATGGGTATTTTTTACCCCCTGTACTCGAAGGACCGGATCTGTCCTTGATCCCTGCCTTCTGTCTGATTATGTTGGGTAACAAAATGATGGGATGATAGGGTCTCTTGGGTGTGTGTAGATGTTTGTTTGTTTGAGTGAGTGTTATGGTGTTTGTATTTTATTTTTGTTTATCATGGTATGTTGTAGTTTGTGGTGTTTTGTCGTGATGGGAAATGTCGTTCTTGGGTCGGGTGGATTTTGGTCCCAGATTTCTGATGAGTGGGTGGTTCGAATCCGTGGTTTGGTGGAAAAAAAACAAAAAAAAAAAAAAAAAAAACTTTATGGATTTTTCTTTGGATGATTTCCGGGATTTTGATTGAGTATGTTATGGTTTGTGTATATGTCTCGGTTTGTCTGGTACCGGCCGGCATCAGCAGTAATTCTGAAGTATTTGTTCTGCACCCTTTTTTACTCTTGTTATGTTTGGTGTCTGCGGCCATTGACGAGATTTTTCAGAGCCGTAAGTGATGGCTGGTTCCTATGACGGTTTTGAAGATTTTCTTTTTGGCGCGCATATTTATTCTGTTTCCTTTGATGATTGGGTACAGTCTGAATATTGCTGCTGCAGCCTTGTTACAAACGTGTGTAACATGGTCTCTAAATGTCAACCTCTTGTCCAGCTTGATGCCTAGATACTTTATTGTGCCTGACCATGGAAGATTGTTATTTCTGAGGCGTATATGCAGGTTAGGAGGTATTCTTTTTGAATGTGAATCGTATTGTATTGCTTGGGTTTTCTCCGCGTTTATTGTTTTTTTGGTTAGCCCATTTCTGGATGGATTGTAGGTGTTGCTCTATTTTTGTGACTCTATATTGCAGGTTAGAACTGCTGCGGTAGACTGCAGTGTCGTCTGCAAATAGTGACAAGTGTCCTCCCAGCTGTTTGTTTGTGTATATTGAGTAGAGAATGGGCCCCAGCACTGAGCCTTGCGGGACTCCAGCCTCTATGGATCTAGTGTTACTTGCCGCTCCTGGTACATGGACATAGAATGCTCTGTTGCGGAGAAAAGAAGCAATAATGTGGATGGGGCAGTTGTACTGGTGGAGCTTGTAGATAAGGCGTTATCCGAATGCTTTTCCAATGTCAAGCAGGACTGCTCCAGTACTGTGTCTAATGTTTCTGGCCTGACATATGTGCTCGACTAGTCTGGTCACCTGGTGGGTGGTGCTGTGTTCTTCGCGGAATCGGAATTGTTGTGGGATGATTATGTTGTTATCCTTTAAGAATTGAATTTCTTCAGTTCAGTTTGAATGAGCTTTCCGAGAACCTTTCCAAGGAAGTTGGCCTATAGTTTTGCGGAAATAATAAGTCCTTGTTTGGCTTTGGTAATGTGATGACTCGGGCCTGTTTCCAAGTAGTTTAGTCTGAAGCAAGCATTATATATTGATGTTAGATAGATAATTGATAGTTGCTGGAGGTAGGTGATGTAGTAGTTGCGGTTTGATGGAATCTGGGCCTGATGCCTTCTTAGGATGTGTGTATGTTTGTGATGTGATAAGATACGGGGTTTCTGCGTTTATTGGATTGTGAAAGATGTTCTGATCGGGGCACTTAGGATGCGGTTTTACCCTTCTGAGTACCATTTCCTGGTGGTCATCAGTTTCGTCATCTACCGCTTCTGGTGCTTGGAATTGCCTTTCTAGTGAATCCGCCAGTGCTTCAGCTCGGTCTGTGGGGTCGTTCCTTCCCCATGTAGATGTAGATGTTTCGTGTCTAGTTTACGAGTTTTAAGAAATTTCCAGAATTTTTCCTGGTCCCTTCCTGCTTCTCGTAACGTTTCCTCCCACGCCTCGCTACGGTGGTTTTCGGAGCTCTCTTTTTGATCCTCCCGGCCAATTGCTCTGATTTTCGTCGGTCGGCTGGGTCCCTGTAGTTTTGCCATCTCTTTCTGGCGCGCGCGGGCTGCGGTTGGCGCCTTTGGTGGCAACGGCCGGGGCAAGCAGCGGTGTGTGGTGTGGTGCGGGGCGGGCAGGGGCAGTGGTGGTTGACGGATGGCCTGGGGGCCGAAAAACGGGCCGGCCGGCGGACGGATGTTGAGAGAGGCGGCGCGCACGCGTCTCGCGCGGACACAGGCGCCACAGCGTTGATGATTGGAAGGAGGTGCGGTGCGGGGATGGGCCCAGGAAAAAAGACGGTCGTGGCCCCTGTCTTGGGTGCGTGTCGACGTCAGCACCGTCGGTGTGGTGTGGTGTGGTGTGGTGTGGTGTGGTGTGGTGTGGTGTGGTGTGGGCAGGGAGGGGGGAAAAGCGGGCTGCGGGCTGCGGGCTGCGGGCTGCGGGCTGCGGAGGGAATGGTGGTGGGGAGTAGGCACACATGTGGGCGGGCGCAAAATCGGCCGGTGCCCGTAAACC
The DNA here is from genome assembly GCF_023897955.1 of Schistocerca gregaria. NCBI lineage: Eukaryota > Metazoa > Arthropoda > Insecta > Orthoptera > Acrididae > Schistocerca > Schistocerca gregaria. The sequence continues at coordinate 29,537 of NW_026062493.1, forward strand.
GCGGCGGGATATTGGGTGGAAAAGAGGGAAATTGTAGAAAGGAAAACAAGCGGAGGGGGCGAATGTGGTGGGGTGGGGGGACGGGCGGGGGCGAGGCGACAGCTTGCTTTTTCTTTTTCATTTTATTTTATTTTGTTGTAGTGTTTTTGTTTTTTTTTGTTTTTTTGCGTGTGTGTGGCCTTGGAGAGGCTGGTCTTGTCTGGCTTACGCTTTGGGTGCGTGTGTTGGTACTTTTTCGTTTTTTCTTGTTCTGCAGAGCAGGGGCGGGGCGGTGGGAACGGCTGGCTGGCTGTGCCCAGAGGAGGAGGAGACGCTGGCGGCGGGCCCGGCTCCTGGGGCTGCTGTTGCATGCGCTGTGCAAAGAAAGGAAGAGTGGGTTTGTTTGGCTGGTGAAGTGCATTATTTAAGTGTGGGCTTGCCGGCCTGGCTCCGATGCGCAGGTAGATAGATGCCGGCGGCGACCGCAGGCAGGCGCGTTGTGTGTACAGAGGGACGAGCCATGTGTTTTGCAAGCAGGACGTGGCGTGCCGAGTGGAGAGGAGGCGGCGGCTCGGCTCGGTTCGGCCCGGTCCGGCGGTGCCGCGCTGTTGTCGCGGACGTGAGCGCCCCCTGGCGGGCGGGTGGTTGGCGGCGGCGTGGTGGACGCGTGTGGCAGTTGTGTGCACGGGTTGCTTGGGCGAGTGAGCAGTGGCTGGCGGTGTTGGCGCGTCGTCGGGGAGGTATGTGTTGCGGCCGCGTCTGCTGCGCGCTGCGTCGTTGTGTCGACTGTGTGTGGGCGTGGGCACGTGTGCTCTGGCGAGGGCGTCGTAAAAAAGTGGGTCGCGGTGTGCGTGCGTAGCCCGTGATGATGTATTGTGCGTCGCGTCGTTGTGTGCGAAACGGATGCCGAGAGGTGTGTGGTGAGTGCGAAGCGCGAATGTGCGGCGTTTGGCGGTTTCGGTGTGTTTTCTGTTTTTGCGGCGTGAGAGTGGGGCTGGCTGGCTGGCTGGCTGGCTGGCTGTTTGTTGTTGGTGTTGCCTTGTGTGTGTAGGTTGATGGCGCGACGCGGAGGGGACGCCGTTTGCTGCGTGCCTTGCCTCGCGTGTGTTGGCGCGCCGTGCATGTGTTTGGGTCGTGGGGGCGGTGTTTTTGTTTGTATTTGGATTTTCATTTTTTGGCGTGTTGTGTCGTGTATGGCAAGGGCGAGAGGAGTAGTGCGGTAGTGTCGTTGCGGCACGGGCGTCTGGTGGGGCTGTGCGTCGTGGCGGGGAAGGTGTGTAGGTTGCGGCGATGCGGCGAGCCCAGCCCGTCGTTTGACGGTGTGCCGGGTGAGTTGCGCTGCGAATCGAGTGTGGCGGGAAGGGAGCTGCGTGGCGCCTGCGTCCGTTGGCAGCAGGGGCTGTGCCTTTTGAGAGTTTGTTTGATTTCGGGACGACGACGACGACGACTGGTTGGTTGGTGGGTGGGGTGGCGTGCACGTTTGTCGTACTGGGCGAGTCGATTGCCTGCCGGCTGGCGAAAGGTGCGCCGCCGCCCGTCTCTCGCGCTCTGTGTTGTTTTTTTTTTTTTTTCTGTGTGTGTCGGCTGCGTTTTTGTTTGCGGTGCGCGCGAAGACGGTGGTGCCGAAAGTGTGCCGGCGTGGCGTTGCGACCGCGACGAGCCGCGGGCGCGCCATTTGGCTGGTGTTGCGTGAAGAGCGGCTGTGTACGGGTAGTGGCTGTAGCCGTACGTGTACGTGCACGTGCATCCGGCCCGGCCGCCAGCCCAGCCCAGCCCAGCCCAGCCCAGCCGAGTCGGGTGAGCGGAGGCCGACACGTGGTGGTGCTGTGCTCTCTCGGCTCGGGGGGGTTTGTGTGTGTGTGTGTGTGTGTGCGTGCGTGCGTGTGTGTCTCGTTCGCTCTCCGGAATCTGCTCGTTCTGCTGATCCCCGCCTGTCGGCGTCGTTTATTTTTACTTATTTATTTTTTACCTGTTGTTTGTTTTTCGACGTCGTCTTGCAGTTTTGTCCTTTGCGGCGTGCCGACGACCCGCCGCGCGACCTTATGAAACCCCAAAGCGTGGCGTGGCGTGGCGTGGCGTGGCCGAGCCGCAGCAGCTAAGGGGGTGCGGCCGCCTCGACGCCTTAACCTCCTAAACTTCTTTAAGCCGTTAACGCAGCCACCTAAACTAACGTAACCTAACGTAAGCCCTTAGGCCAACCCCCAAGTCGCCTTAACCTAACGTACGTGACCGCAACCTTAGCTTAACGCCTACGTTAAGACGTGACGTCACGTCAACGCTTAACCTAACCCTGACGCCTTCTTAGCCTAACCTGACGTAACCTAAGGTAAGGTAACCGTTGAAAGAAAGAAACCACCTTTGTTTTGACGTTGAGGCGTGTAAGGTCGGCTGTGAGGGCAGATTCGGTGTGTCTGTAGTTGGGGCTGGCTGGTAATTTATTTTGTTTGTTTGTTTATCGTTGTCTTGTTTTCGCCTGTGGCGGGGGGGTTGGCGCTCCGTCGGCCGGTGCCATGTTGCGCAGGCGGCGATCGTAAAAAAGTAGAAAAAAAAAAAGAAAAAAGAAAAAAAAAATGTGTTGGAAGGGCTGTGGGTGTTGGCGGGCGAGGCGAGAGGAGGAGGACGGCCCGCGGCCGTGGCCCGACGGCTGCGGGCCGATCGGGAAAACGGCGGAAGGCGATGGGGCGGCGGAGGTGCGTTTGTGCACGGCCGTCATCGCCGCACGACTCGGCTCGTGTGGCTGTGGCGCCGGCCGCGGTGGCCGGGCTGCCGCGGCGACGGTGTGGGAGTTTTGACGAAGGTTTGGCCATTGTGGCGGGTCGTCGGCTGGGGCTGTGGGGGCGGCATTTGGGCGGGGGCGGCGATTCTCGGCGGGCCGACCCAGGCTGTGGCGCGCGGTGGCTGCAGTTTGGCCGTGGTTTGCGGCGCCGCCGCGGCGACTGGTTGGCGACCGTGGTGTCGGTGTGTGTAGCCCCATCCTCGGTGGTTTGAATGGCGCGGGTGGTTGCGGCGCAGGTTGGGGGCTGCTCCGCGCAGGCTGTCGGACGTTGGGCGGTAGCAAGCGCGGGAGGCGCGGCGCGGCGGCGCGGCGGCGCGCCGAGTGGCGGCCGCTCTCTCGGCCGTCCGCGCCCGCCCGCGACACTGGCTGGGCCAGGCGCGTGCGCGGCTATTCTCTGCTGCGCGCCCCTCGCTGTTGTGCGTCGTCGAAGGAGAGAAGGAAGCGAAAGCAAGGGGAAAAAAGAAAAGAGAACAGGCAAAAGATGGCAGACCAGGCGGCTACGAACGAGACTGCCGCGGCACCCGCCGCCACCGGCACTACGAAGAAGGCCAAGTCTGCGTCGTCTGCGAAGAAGCCGCGCGCCAAGCCTGCGCACCCGCGCACCTCTGAGATGGTGACGGCCGCCATCAAGAGTCTGAAGGAGCGCGGCGGGTCGTCGCTGCAGGCGATCAAGAAGTACATTGCCGCGCACTACAAGCTGGACGCGGAGAAGCTGGCGCCCTTTATCAAGAAGTACCTCAAGTCGGCCGTCGTGGCTGGCGAGCTGGTGCAGACGAAGGGGAAGGGCGCGTCGGGCTCTTTCAAGCTTGCCGGCGCCGGCGGCGGGGCGGCCGAGGGCGGCAAGGCTCGTGGTGGCGGCGGTGGTGCGAAGAAGAAGCGCGCCGCTCCGGCCAGCAAGGAGAAGAAGGGGGCCCGTGCGGCCGGCGCAAAGAAGGCTGGCGGCGTGAAGGCGGCGACCGGTCGGAAGGCGGGCGCCGCCAAGAAGGCGTCTGCGGCGTCGGCCGCTCCCGCGGGTGCGAAGAAGGCGGCTGCGGCCAAGCCGGCCAAGGCCAAGTCGCCGTCGAAGGCGAAGAAGGCCGCCAAGGTTCCGACGAAGAAGCCGAAGGCGCCGCGCCCGAAGAAGGCGACGGCGACGCCGTCTAAGGCGAAGGCTTCGCCCAAGAAGAAGAAGTAAAAAGGGCAGGGAAGGGTTGGCGGTTGACACCGTCGCCTGGAGGCCGGCGCGCAACCAGAGGCTGTCGCGCGGTCCCGGACAAAAACAAAAACGGCCCTTCTCAGGGCCATCAAAGCACGTCGGGAAGGTGTTGATTGTCGTGTCGTGTCGTGGTCGGTCGGTTGCCTTGTTGTCTGTCTGTCTGTCTTGCTTGCTGGCGTTTGTTTGTTTCATGTGTGGATGGTGGTTGGATTGTGGGGTCGTTGGCGGGCGTGGGCGGCGGCGCCGCGGTTGGTGTTACACAAAGTGTATTTTACTTTTATTATTTTTTACCTATTTATTTTGCGCCGCGTTTGTTTGTTTGTTTGTCTTGGTGGTGGTTTTGGAATAGTCTTTTTTGCTTTGCTTTGCTTTCCGGGCGTCACGTTTTGTGCCGTGGCCTGTGTGGGTGGCGCTATTGACGCTTGCGACTTGGTTCGGCCGGTGCGGTGCTTTTTTCTTTTTTTTGGAAACGGCGGCGCCGGGCCGGGCCGGGGGTGGGACGACTGGACTGGAGAGTGAGTGGGGAACTAGTCGTTGCGACCGACAAAGTTTTGCTCGCGACGGAGAGACGTTAGTGGCCCTGAAAAGGGCCGTTTTGTTTGTTTGGCGGTGTGCGGGTTTAGGCGCGCTCGCCGCGGATGCGGCGCGCGAGCTGGATGTCCTTGGGCATGATGGTGACTCGCTTGGCGTGGATTGCGCACAGGTTGGTGTCTTCGAAGAGGCCGACGAGGTAGGCCTCGCTGGCCTCCTGCAGGGCCATGACTGCGGAGCTCTGGAAGCGCAGGTCGGTCTTGAAGTCCTGGGCGATCTCGCGCACTAGGCGCTGGAATGGCAGCTTGCGGATGAGCAGCTCTGTGCTCTTCTGGTAGCGCCTGATTTCTCGCAGGGCGACGGTGCCCGGCCTGTAGCGGTGGGGCTTCTTGACGCCGCCGGTGGCGGGCGCGCTCTTCCTCGCCGCCTTGGTGGCGAGCTGTTTGCGCGGCGCCTTTCCGCCGGTGGACTTGCGGGCCGTTTGCTTTGTCCGGGCCATGGCTACTGCGGATGCGGATGCGGCGTGGAGGATATGCGTGCGCGACGGCGTCCGGTGCTGCCTTGACAACGGGCCCGCGCGCCCCGGGTGCTGCGCTTATATGCCCTCGGTGCGCGGTGGTGGGGGGAGGGGAGGGCGGGCCGCGGGGCCCCAGAGTCTATATAGGGGGGCGGCGCGCGCGCTGGGCGCCACAACCGTAGCCGACTCGCTAGCGCCGGGTGAGGAGCTTGCCTTGCTTTCTGTTTTTTATATTATTGTGGTTGAGACGCTTGAAGAAGAAGAATGACAGGCCGCGGCAAGGGAGGAAAGGGGCTCGGCAAGGGTGGCGCCAAGCGGCACCGCAAGGTGTTGCGCGACAACATCCAGGGCATCACGAAGCCCGCGATCCGCCGCCTGGCGCGCAGGGGCGGCGTGAAGCGCATCTCTGGTCTGATCTACGAGGAGACGCGCGGAGTGCTGAAGGTGTTCCTGGAGAACGTGATCCGCGACGCGGTGACGTACACTGAGCACGCCAAGCGCAAGACTGTGACGGCCATGGACGTGGTGTAAACACGCGATCTAGTGT
>NW_026062494.1:0-23389 GCF_023897955.1 Schistocerca gregaria
CGCTGCGGTCCGGTCCCAGGTCGACGGGCACGTGCACCTACCGCCGACCACTGGCGACAACATCGATGTATTGTGGAGACCTCACACCCCACGTGTTGAGCAATTCGGCGGTACGTCCACCCGGCCTCCCGCATGCCTACTATACGCCCTCGCTCAAAGTCCGTCAACTGCACATACGGTTCACGTCCACGCTGTCGCGGCATGCTACCAGTGTTAAAGACTGCGATGGAGCTCCGTATGCCACGGCAAACTGGCTGACACTGACGGCGGCGGTGCACAAATGCTGCGCAGCTAGTGCCATTCGACGGCCAACACCTCGGTTCCTGGTGTGTCCGCTGTGCCGTGCGTGTGATCATTGCTTGTACAGCCCTCTCGCAGTAACTGGAGCAAGTATGGTGGGTCTGACATACTGGTGTCAATGTGTTCTTTTTTCCATTTCCAGGAGTGTATGATGAAAGTACTGTCTTTCCGGACCACTAAAGCGTGTATAAACATGCGCTATAGTAAACGAAATTATGTGTCTGAAAGAACTGCGCTTCTCTATCTGTGCTATTTCATAACATCCAGGTGTGTGAAAGGTTGGAATGCCGGCAAACTTTATACTCCAAAACGACTGCGATTACTAACTATCCACAGCCCGAGTGCAACTTTAAATGCCTTGTTTGAATGCACCGTTGAAATATATACTACAATCCGTCAGATGAAGCGCTTCAAATTGCTGTAAAGTAATACAGTTTTCACATTTTTTGTTATTAGCAAACATCGTCTTTTCTACTACCCCTTACACTCGATCTTACACCATGCGGCGTCGAGCTTTCTGCGCACATTTAGAGGGAATGTCTCCTGCTGTCAATAAGAAACGCTGTGTTCCGGTATTCTGTGAACATGTATACCGTTCCTTGTGCAAAAAAATATTTTCGGTTTCCATTGTGAGAGCAGCACCTTTAGTAATCTGTAAAGAGAAAGCCCTGTCCTAAACACACGACATCATCAAGAATAATCTCATCGCGCAAAGACATGCAGCGGCAATTGGGCTAACTGGTACCCGTCCTGAATTACTCACCACAGCGGGGGGGGGGGGGGGGGGGGGGGGAGAATACGGCTTTCCTCGCGGATGCGTTTTTTAATCACAGTGAGGCGATTCTGGTGGGAGACTAGCGATCACCCTCTTTCAGTTTGTTCATGTAGTGTAGGCAGCTTCAGTTCAACTTGTTCAAATGGCTCTGAGCACTATGGGACTTAACTGCTGTGGCCATCAGTCCCCTAGAACTTAGAACTACTTAAACCTAACTAACCTAAGGACATCACACACATCCATGCCCGAAGCAGGATTCGATGCTGCGACTGTTGCGGTCGCGCGGTTCCAGACTGTAGCGCCTAGAACCGCTCGGCCACTCCGGCCGGCGCAGCATAAGTCTTCTCGGAGACATCCATACTCCGACTGCAGAAGTTGCTCCGAGTCACCAAACTATTGTAAGTAGCCAAAAGATATATCCTCTAAAATGGAAAGTGTGATTAAATGCGGAGCTGTCTCCGTCGGAAATGATTCAGACTCATCGGGTTCTGGTCTTCAATATTTTTTTCAGTAAGAAACACCGCCTCTGTTTCGTGATAGGAGATCAGTTGTTCTTGTGACGTGTAGATTTCCGTATTAATGTCCGTTTATAGGCTACATCAATGTCTAAGTAGAGAATGTGTGGTGGTGTAAAACAGGGCAGCAAAATGCTTATGGATCTACAGTACACAAGAACCCTCTGCTAGTCTTGTTCCAGTAGAGGTTTACGGAAATAACTGGCTCCAATGTAACAATAAGTGCATACGACTATTCAGTGGCAGCTTGACGTCGAACGTAAAAATGACAGTGTGTTTTTGCCTATACAAGAAAGACGCTGTTGTGTATCGATATTTTGTGTGTTTCAAATATATGTAATAACTACGTGGATGAGATATTTTGACAGACACTGACTTCTAACGCTCACTGACAGAAAATCGGCTGGAACCATAACACTTTCTTCATTATCGGAGTAGTTGTGTGTTTTTGATAGTTGGACGTTTATTGGAGGATACAACCATGTTGTATCAGTGTATATTTCGTGGAACCACACACACACACACGAACAAACGCACACGCACGTGCGCGTGCACAAAGTCGTCTGGATAGTGAATTGTACCACGAATTTTGCTCTGAGACTTGGTAAAGTCCACCATAGATACGTGTTCATAACGAGTCAGACAATATCGCTTTTACCACGAATCTCTCGTGCAGCGATCGGTTCTCGTAACTGCGAAGAGCACATAACAATACTGCATGTACGCAGTACGAAACAACAGGTACACAGAATCAGAAGACCTCGTTTAGTGAAATACGGTACAGATGTTAAGGACCAAAGAGTGAAAGGCATGAGGCACATTACTAAACTAGGACATCGAATGTTCAACCTTTATGAAGATAACTTGGGTGTGTCTCTAGTAAGCATTAGTGGGCATAACACAGTGGCTAGGATTATCCGTATCCATAACAGATTTTTAAAATAGATCCAGTAGCAACGAAAAGAATGTTTCTCATAGATTCTGTTGTTCTCAACTGTAATGTATTGCCTCGCGACTCAAGCGAATTACCGTAACGACTAAATTCCTTTAGGAATCAAGTACTGCCGACATAAATGGAAACGGCATTGACGTATAACTTAAGTGAAATTACTTGACAGTAAGCTGTGTAGGGAATCATGAAACAATAGGATTACAAATTCATGTGTTAAGTAGATTACAGGGATTCTCATATTGTGTTTGAGTAAAGCGTTAAGCTTAAATCCGAGTCTAGTGATAGATTAGTTTCTGGGTCCGCATGCTAACAGTTGAGGCCGATTTACATTTCATATTACAATAACAGTACTCAACAACTACCTATTTCTTTTCTTCATGGTTTCTATGATGATTAGCGCAGGCAGATAATATTTAAAGATGTGGCGTACACAGAAGTTGCAGGAATGAGAAACATTTTAAGCAAACATTGCATCACCGAGGTCTTTCAATTTTGTGAAGTGTGCTAAGACATGGAATAGTGCAAAGTGGTTGACACTTTTCTAACATGGAATTCACTGGGATGATCCTGGAATACCATATAAAGGTATGGTGACTGCGCTTAAATTATTCGACTACATGGACGCCATCATCTACGTGAAGTGGGAAAAGTAGATGTCATGGATGCGTCGAATTTTTAAGGTTACTGCTATTCAGGACCTGGAATTCTATGGCTGTCTTTCTCTCCATCGACTCAAGAAGAAGAACGAGATGTCTGAGAATAGTGTTGCTCTTTCTGCTCATCAAAATGTAAAATTACTTTGAGAAATAAATGAATTTTTACCTCACAGCTTCTGTATTATTTTTTTCAACCCTGTTCCCGCTTTGACAGTGTACAGTTTTTTACCCACATGCTATGTCTTTGGTTTTCCTCAAGCACAGGTGATATAATTTTAGACATGTCTGCTATATAACTCTTGAAGGGGACACGGTCATGTGCCTCCTGCTTTTATAACCGAATTCATGACGTATGATAGGAGTAATTCCATGCAACCATTCTATATATTTTGTTATCTTCCATCTTAAATTTCTTCTCTTTAATAGCGCTCACCTTCAGCAAACTGTCACTTGAGATCTGCTCATCCCTTATATACATATACATACATAATGCAATAGGGGACAGGGATTTTTTTTTTTTTTGTAAATAACAATCACAACAACAAATATGTATGGTGACCAATTCTTTTCTTGGTTTCTTCAGTTCACATCAACAGAATATTTTTCTTGAGGTACGGTATAATACATGAGGTACAATGTAGTTTTTGAGGTACAATATAGTATTCTCTAGGTATAAATCGACTCTGCTATTCCAATGCAGAATTATTTTTAACTTACATGCTACAACAGTAACAATGGTAGGAATCTCTTTTATAAATCGACGCTAAAAACTAATGTGGAGATAATTTCTTTACTGCAATTAAATTCCACAGCCCCAATAGCATAGCTTTACAATGATTCTGATGGACTGTGCACGCTTAGAATCTATTTTCAGCAGTCCACAATAGCAAAGATTTTTACAATAACAATTCTGATGGCTTGTGAGCTGTGTACACTTAAAAACTATTCCGAGTTGAGCGGCTTAATAGCTATTCTATTTAAAATACGCACGGTCGTATTTTAAATAGAATAGCTTTTAAGCCATTCAGCTCAGAATAGTTTTTAAGTGTTACACATACGTTGCGTATGAACATCTAAATCAATATATAAATGTATTTTTCTGTTTTTGCTTTTTAATATATTTTGTTTTGTTTATAATTTTTTCTGTCACACATGTGGTGTGCATAAAGAGGTATAAAATTCGTTCTTTTTTCTGATTTTATTCTTTCTTTTCCACACATTATCTCTAGGTATGTATACACATGTGTACATAGAACAACACAGACACACACACACACACACACACACACACACACAATTACTTACACTGTGATAAAAGGATCATACCACTACTCTGCAGACTCACTCCCTGTCTCTCTCTCTCTCTCTCTCTCTGTCTCTCTCTCTGTCCTCCTCTCTGATTCACTCAATCAGAATCCCCACCCCTTCTCTCACTACAAGTGAGGAGCGTCAGTACAGGACCGTTTCAACTCCATCATCACGAATGACCCTTTTATTCTCATGAGGCGACAGACCGATTTTAGATTGCACCGCAGTGTACACCTTGTGTCCTCTCGATCGAATACTGGTCTGCCGTACCATATGCAGTGGTTGCGGTGCACCACTGAAAACACCACTGCACAGGCATCACAAATAGTCTACGATAGAGAGGGCTCTAGATGTGATATGACGCATACCTTTAACCCACCTCTTGGTGGCACCTTCCAATGTGCGTACGCATACATTTTTGAGCGTACACCTACAAACTCCTCAATGGGCAATACTTTCGCCTCGCCCTTCATAAGACCAATACGCTACTTGTTCTGTGGAATAATGCCATAAGGATTATCAGCCGTCTGTGAGGACGTGTCGAATTCATTACCATGCCACCTAATTACTTCATATAGATCGCAGTTCTTCACCCAGTAGGTGAAGCTATCTGTATGCATATAAAACAATTTAAGGTCTGCAAAATGAGATTTCTCAAACTCGTAATGAAAGTGGTGCATATGGAGTTAGGACAAATCTAGCATGCACATCCCCACATAAATAGGTTCAGTCTTCACCATCTCCACAGTAACAAAGTTCTTATTGAATATAGTGACCACTTAAAATTTGGTCAGGCAATGCATTTTCTTGCAGCATCCCATTCCATGCATTTGTAATCATAATTTCACGTCATTCCCCCAAATTCTCAATTTTTAACCGAAAATTGAATTATTCATTAATATATAAGAATCTTTCTCTATGTCACCCGTCACAGAACTTCTTTCTCAAATTCAAATCAATATACTCCTTCATCCTGGGGGACTGCTTGAAGGAGGTAGCCCAGGTAGATTCTAACCAGCTCCATACCCAAGTTGAGACACTGCTGGAGATTACGATAGTGAATGATGTATCTCCGCTTATCCCCCAGCGTTGTCATCAGTTTTGGCGCGGAGCCTCCTCACAGAACAAGTTTCTCTGGACACAGAGGCAAATGGGGGTGCACTTCATGCAAACTAATATAGTATGTGAGTTCTGCCTCCACCACATACACTACATCAGAATCAGCTGAAATACCCCCAAATGATTTTTCCACCTCATCCCTAGCATTCGTCTTCGGGCACAAATCGAAACACATTAACTGGCAGTGATGGCTGCATGGAGTACCTGTATGAGTTATTTACGTCCAGGTACATTATGTAACTCGAATCAAGGAATGTTTTGAACCTGTCACCCATCTACGGGTTAATTGCCTTCAAGTGCCTCTGGAACCATTGGCAAAGTCCCCCATGGATCCCTCGCTCAATGAAAAGAAACATGTCAGCAATGGTTAATAAATCAATGCTGCACTTCGTTTTCTTGAGCATTGCGTCCCAAGACAACCCAGCTGCCATGTAATAAAAGGCGGGATCCTGAGAATATGTGGCTGTGCATAGACTATGGAATTTGTCGTGAACATCCGCAAGAAACTTATGTCTGTGTCCATGTAAGGCCATGTGTACATTCACGGCATGCTCATACTCTGCATCTGTTACATCTTCGCCTGTAAGGTTGCTGGAGAATGCCTTTGAGTTTCGCCATGTTATCCACATACTCATAGGGAAAACCCCCTTCCTAGTCACAAGATGAATCTTTTCCTTATCAGGAAATGCCGCTCGAGAGATGCGCATATCTCCCAAGGTAGAGTTTCAAATAGTTTATTGAGTGGTGCCTGCATAAAACGTAGTGTATCAACGAAGCAGAGCGTAATTCTTGGCATCATACATTTGGAGAATGAAACGTATTTCTCGATGCTCTCAGGTAGGACACTGACCTGATCTTTCTTCAAACTCAAATCAGCCAAGTGCTCAACTAGAAAGTGAGCGCCATACCCACTTAAATTGTGGAAGGAAACAGACATGTGTCTAGGTAGCTGGTACTTCAAATTGCACGCATTGTTAGTTACCCCACGGAACGTCCCCATAAGATGAGAGTGATACCAAAAGGAGTTTCTGATTTTCTATCTAATAGCAGCCCACAAACATGACATTCAACCGCTTTCACATTATTATACAATTCTTCATTCTCCTTCGATTTGGTCATGGGCATGTTGTTGCTGTAAAGCCTGCCATGAAAATTTCTCGAGCTCAGTGAGCAGCCAGGATTATCCCCTACAAAACATTTGTAGCGGTTAAGACTGGAATCATATGACGATACAATTTGGTACTGTTGTGGTTGGCAGGAGAGCCCACCAGGGTTAGTAAAGGAGGCCGAAATACACGCGTTTTAGCTCACGCAGGCTGGCGTGAGGTCTGGAACATGACAAGGTAATTAGAACTGAGAAAAACGGACGTAGCTGGTGGAATACTAAACTTTAATCCATTAACGGAGAACATCGCTCTTTATGGTGCATGATTCACAATATCAGTAGTACGGATACTGGCGCCTTGCGAGGTCGTAGCAAATAACGTAGCTGAAGGCTATGCTAACTATCGTCTCGGCAAATGAGAGCGTAGTTATAACTCTTATGAATTTCAAGGTATCTGCTGTACAGAGCTGTGTGTTGCGGATGTTTTGTGTAATTTGTGTCGTAAGCCACATTTGACCAAGCAAAACAATCCTGATCCCTTCTATTTTCGGCATTGTTACCTCTGAGCACCTTTGGACTTAACATCTGAGGTCATCAGTCTGCTAGAACTTAGAACTACTTAAACCTAACTAACCTAAGGACATCACACACATCCATGCCCGAGGCAGTATTCGAACCTGCGACCATAGCGGACGCGTGGTTCCAGATTCGACATTAATGCATGCCTGCTTATTAGCTACATCTTTAGGGACCCCTGTATAGCTAGACCCCCCATTTACTGAATCATTGACATGTGTATGGATGTCCAGGTGTAGTATTCGGCTGAGTGCTTTAGCTGACCCTCTAACTCTAACTTCCGTCTCAGAAAACTGGGCCAGTGCAGCCCTCAAGGTGGACTGACGAAACCACTCGGCAACTGGCGTGCTCCGTGTTATCACGCCATTTTTCCTTCAAAGGTAATGAAGAGTTGTCTCTTCAACACCAGACTCAGTTTGTGGAGGGGGGGCGGGGGAGGAATAATTCGATGCAAAGCACCGCTCTGCATTTAATGGCAGCTTAGTACTACCTTGAGGAGCTCCGTTTCCACGACCAGAAGGAGCGCCGTTAAAAAACCAACAGGGTCTCGGTACCCTCCTGGCGGGTTCTCGATCCTAGTGAACGAGATTCGCTCCTCAAAGGAATGTGCAATCACCGATTACTCTAACTGTGGTATAGTGTCACTGACCTGAGATCCTTCACTAAAAGGATGGGTGAGGTTAATGCCATTAGCCATAGGATCGTCTATATTGGTAATACTATAACTAGAACTGGTCGATGGAGTTGGTGAGGTATGAGCTGTACCTCACGAGAATGGCGAGAATGTGACTGCGGAGGAGGTGGAGCAGACGCTGGGGAATCGGACCTCTGCGAGCAGCATCGTTGCTGCAGCCCTGACCCGGTAGCCTGAGGTGGGAGGCCCATGGACACCAGAGCGATGATATGGCGGAAGCGGTGGGGGCGGCGGCAACGGCGGCGGTGGTGCCGGGCGGGGGGGGGGGGGGGGGGGGCGGTGGCGGCAGCCACTTTGCGCTCGGCGATAAGCGGCGCTCTTGCCGGCGAAGCACGCAGCACAGGACCTAGTTTAGATTTTATAGTCTGCGCCATCCCCGGTACCCGACCCACGGCATATTGTGGGAATTGTTCCCCTGACTCGACCGCTGGAGAATAATGAAAAAAAAATTACAACGTTCTAGACATCTCCAGCTGTCGCTACTGCTACAAGGAAAGAAAGGATACTGATTATCTGTAAGCAGAGTGAGTACATATTTATCTGTTTCGCTCTGACTCCTTCACCTCTTCCTCATCTCCTCACGACGATGAAGGTGTCTATCCGTCTCCTCTACCCACTGTGGCATTTCACCTTCGTCTGAATTTGGGAGGGCCCATCAATTCATTCACCCTGTATCACCACAAGATAATGATATAATAATAACAAAACATACACACACAGAAACTATGTGTAAACAACAGATACATAATATATACTTACAATAGATCTGCGCTGGTTTCTGGATGTCTCCAGCACGTACCCCTCCCTGTCCCACTTCTTCGAATATAAGGAAAACATCCACAACCACAAAGAATGTGCACTATATGCAGTTTAATTATGTATTCACAGTACTATACGAAATGCCTAGTGAAAAATAAAGAACAACGTTATATCGTTGTTGGTGCTTTAAATCACCAGTGACAACATATTATGTAAACAATGAATTCTTTTAGAAAGAAACTACTTATACTCGCCCTATATACTGCACGAATACGTCAGTATTAGTGAGAAAGTAACATTTATCGAATTTGGTCCCTCTAAATCATCTACAACATCACTCTCATTCGTTGTAACATATTATGTATACAATGAAAGGTGTGTAAACTGCTTACGATGATATATCTGCTGCTGCTGCTGATGGCACGCTGTTGCTACTGCTGCAGTTGATGCCACTGCTGTTGCTGCAATCACTGTGGTTGCTGTTGCAGCTCAAACCACTGTTGTTGCTGTCACTGCAGTTCCTGTTGCCCCTCCGCTTCTTCAGTTACCCACTGGATATATGCTGAAACAATAAGATATGTATTCAATATGAAATTCTTAGTGAAAAAAGGAGTGATCTTTTCCAATTTTGATCCCTCCAAATCATCTACAGACTCGCTGGTCACGCCAGTCCTACAAAGATGGTATATATACGCACAATACTGACGACTCCGTTGCTGTTGCCGTGCAGCAGCTGCTGCCACTGTCTCTTCTGTCGCAGGATAAGGTTCATATTATCCATGCTTTGGTGTTGGTGGATATGCTCTGAAACAATAAGAAGGAGAAATGTATTAAATACTATGAAGTTCTTAGTGGAAGAGAAAAGTTACAGTCACCAGTTTGAACCAATACTTACCAGGAATTCTACGTCCTGCACTAACGGTCTCTGCCGTTTGCCTCCACTGGCACTACCGGCAGTTGACAATCCCATTCTATCAGTAACAAATATACAGTACTTGTTAAATAGATTTGCCACATTATGGCCATCGGTTACTAATGTCTCATCTACCATTAATGCTATTTGCTCCTGTTCGTTTCTGGTTCTACCAGTCTCCTCTTTCACTATATCCCATGCTACTGAACGTTTCATTTTTTGCATCAAAACCGGTAACCGTCAGTTAACCTAAATCCACTGGAAAATTCTACTTTGGCCGTGAATAGAGTATCATCTTTTCCTTCACTACTTTTCATCTTCGATGAACTCAGTGACTTTGTCTAAATGTGTCCTCCACACTTAGGAACAACATCTGTAACACTGATATTTAAATTTCCTGTAACTTTTCCATGTGAAATTTGACATTCCCTCACCTTTTTGAATATGCTTCCAGTGTTAGGAGCCATCTCGAGCAAAATAGGTTGATGTATGCGCAAAACTGAAAATTGAACTAAGTTTGTAGGAAGTGCTATTCAAAAAAACCACTTTGGAAACAAGAGAATGAGCAAAGATAATCTTCCACACAGATTCATCTGCAGATCGTTACGACTGTGAGAACGAAAAATTAATACACGAAAAATTTCTAGACTAGAGATTACAGCATAGAAACAAGGGGCAAGACAAGCGCAGATGAACAAAGAAAGACTTTTAAAACATTTAAAGCCAGAATTCGGTTATAACAATTAGGGTTGTTATTTTTAAAGAATAGTTGTAATGAATTACGCAACAAAAATAATTCGTCATTTGGATTTGCAGCTCCTTATGTTTACCGTGATTGTGGCTAAAATTGTTGGACGTAAAACAACGTTTTTCGAAGTTCTCAAACATTATCAGCACCTCTGTGCCATCATCAGTGGGTTCCTGTTTTACTTAATTTTTAATGTGAACATTTTTACTAAATGATTACTAAATTACAGGAGTATTTTGTAATTATTTAGAAAAAAAAGTTCACATTACAGATTCAATGAAACAGAAGCCCACTGAAGATGATACATGGGTACTGAAACATGTCTGCTAACTAGAAAAAAACAGTGTGTTCGGTAACTGGTGGACCTTACATCCAACAAAGAAAAAGTTCGAATTCTCTCTCAATTTTTCCCTATGTCTGCCATTGACTATTATATATGTAGTAAATTCTCCAAGTTCGTCGCTGCAACGGAACGACAGTGTGACAGTAAGAGAAACACTGCATAAAAACGGCTAGGAGGCAATGGAAAACATTTCTCAGAAGTCTTAAGGTCCTGTGGTTATATCATACAATGTGGAATTAGACGAAATTAAAATGGATATTCTAATGAAGTAGCTGCCTGGAATATTGCAGCAGCTACTTGTCGACGGCTATTACCTAATAGATTTGGAAATAACGCAGTACATTGCTGTGCCGGCCGCGGTGGTCTCGCGGTTCTAGGCGCGCAGTCCGGAACCGGGCAACTGCTACGGTCGCAGGTTCGAATCCTGCCTCGGGCATGGATGTGTGTGATGTCCTTAGGTTAGTTAGGTTTAAGTAGTTCTATGTTCTAGGGGACTGATGACCACAGCAGTTGAGTCCCATAGTGCTCAGAGCCATTTGAACCATTGCTGTGGTTTGTAATACAGTCGTGATGTGCGGGTACACAAAAACCATAAACGATTTCTACACGGAAAGAGACTGCCTGGAAAGCAGCAATGTGATTGTGGACAACAAAAAGGCAGTTGGGACGAACTGTCAACCAAGAATTACAACATACAAAAGAGTAAAGATTTATAACAAATGTATAGGTCAGAAGCCCAGGCGTGAACAAAGTCATAGGTCCCAACGTTATAGATTTTATAATGTGTTCAAACATGCGACTATGAGAAACTCTTACCTCGTCATTGGTCATACAACGTTGGACTACCAGCCTGTAGGCTACAACATACAGCAACAGAATGGATCGTGTGTTTGACCCTGTTCATAACTCTTTAAATGTTTTAAACTTTAATCAGCAGCATTTACAATGAGCTACACTGTACTCTGTGCAAATCACATTCATGTGGTGTCAGATAACTAACAACTTACAAAATATCTCCCATATGGTGTTCAACAAATCTCAGAAGTTTGTCTATTGGGACCGTAAGAATACCCGAAAATTCACTCGTATGCAGGTTAGTCTACCGGACTCTCAGGGCCAAGAAGAACTTACAAGTTATATTCTGTTTGAATATAGTTTTAATTAATTACCTTAAAGCTATGTGGCGATTCTTAACACCGACTCCGATAAAGACAATATATGTAATACACAAAGGAGCTATAATTAAGATTTAAAACCATATTTCTCTCAAGACAGATCATTGTTCTCAACAATATCACTCTGTAGCTGTGGTAAGTGGCCATATGTTTTAAGTACTGGTCCTAATGTCATCATTGTTTTGAAATGTGTTGGTCTGCAAATGGTGCCCCATTCAACAGAAAACCGTCTGTAGAGCTTAAAACAAGCGTAATAGCTACATTTAGAGGTAACTCGTTTGCAAAAACTGTAAACTTGAACTTCTATACGGATATTCCCCAATAATGTGCAAACAAGTGTTATAACTACATTTAGAGGTGACTCGTTTACAAAAGCTGTAAACGTGAACTTATATACGGAATTCCACAATAATGAGCAGGAGAAGAGGTTGCAGTGCACACCCAAGACGGGGGGGTAAAGCAGAAATTAGATTCTCCGAGAGCTCTTGGCTAGAAGACCTGAAAGAGAGAAGGGATCTAATTGTTAACGCAGTAAAGGAGATAGTTTACAGGGAAAATTCGAGATATGAATTGCAATTCGAGAATATACCTTCTTTGTATTAGTCAAATTACTTTTGGGAGCACGAAAAATATCATTCAGATACAGGCTTAAATTACAAGCTAAACATTATGGTGGATATTATTAAAATCACCCCAAATACAAATAATGAAAGTTTTTCTGTCTAAATGTATGTGCAAAAATTAATAAAACTTCTTGTACAAGAGTATCTGTTTTTGTATCCCTCACCCAGTCACAGATCCTAAGAAAATCCCTATTTACAGTGATATGTATGTGTCCCTGCTGGATGAGAGTAGAGTAGGGGAATGATCTAGAAAAGTATTTGAGACAGGGTAGTTGAAAGTATAGTAACCCCCACCTATAATCTATATGTAAAATGGTTCATGCAGTAAGCAAACTAACACATAACCAGGTTAACTGAAACTCAAACTAACACAACTGTGAAAGATAGCAGAATGAGGATGAGAGTGAAGGGATTTATTTACCTTTACTAATTCAGCATTAGCCTGTAGATACATGATTTCCTGAGGAGGACTGAAAACCTCCAACTGTGTGTGAAGACACTGGTTTCTGCACTTGCTGACAATTGCTGTCCCTTCCCATGATGTAACAACTATATGCACCAAGGAATGGAATGGAGAGCAGTACATTAGCCACCACGTACATTATAAATCATGTGCACATATATCTGTTTGTAGTGCATTGGAACTGCGCGAATACACGCCACGGAGGTTGGGTCGTGGCTGCCTGCTAGTGCTGCTAGACATTCATTGTGGGCGTCAGCATGGTGATAACCCGTCTATACCAGCATACCATGTGGAACGATCACAAAACTGTTCTGCACAGGGCAGCTGTCCACTGCAATGAGTACGTGCAGAGTAAGTCCTTGGGGGATGCCTAACAACCCACCGCAGGGAAATTGTTATCAGAGGCCTGATAGCCAGCTTCCACTGGCTGGTGCAGGATTGGAGCCCCTCACATGCGTCAACTCTCTCATGGCGGTAAGATCCATACAGGGTGTACATAAAGTCTGGGATCACATTCAATTGTTTATTGCACGAGAACCAGACGTTGTACAGGTATCATACAGATGTCATTTTCAAGAGTAACGTTAATAGATTTTTTTTCATGTATACCTTCACAGTGTTGTTTGGTAATTTGCCGATAATCAACGCTAGTCTCAAACATCACGATTTCAGGTGTTGAGCGATCTTTGTCTGTGTTGGAGTTCGACAAAAACAAGTGTGCTACAGCTGTTCAACGGATATTTAGAACCAATTACGGGAAGAAGCCACCAACAAGAGAAGCCATTTACTACGGGTACAACAAATTTGTAACTACGGCTTGCCTGACCCTGGCAAAGAGAAGTGGATGTCCCAGTGTGAGTGAAGTGAATGTGGAGTGCATACCAGAGACATTCACAAGGAGTTCAAAGAAATCCGTGCGCTGTGCATCCCGTGAAGTCGAAGTGGCTCCAGGGGAAAATCCTCAACAGAAGCTTTCTATGAAACCGCGGAAAGTGACTGCCACAGTCGACGATGCCATGCTGGGATCAGTATGGAAACAACTCGATTAGCGTATTGACGTATGGCAGGCCACTCATGGTTCGCAAATCGAATGTTTGATTGAAGAGAGATTCTCTTCAAAATGCAATATTTATGACATCTGTGCAATGTTTGGTTCATGTGAAATAAATAACTGAAAGTGTTCCCGGACGTTGTGTACACCCTATACATTTGACCAACTTGTTTCAACTACTTTCCAACGTCATCCCCCCTCCTATACCCCGAATCCAAAAGGCACACACAGAAATCTTTGTAAATGCGAGACTTCATCAGGAACGTTACCTGGGTAGTGCACTTGAAAACAAATGATCCTGTACAAAACGATATAGGCAAGAAACGAAGGTTACAGGCATTTGAGTGTCTTGTTTGAACTACTTTTCAAGCTCATTCTCCCTCCTATACCCCCTAACAAAAATGCACACACATAGATCATTGTAAAAGGAGACTTCATTACTATGATTGAATCTTTCCTTATTTTTGGTTGGTGTAGTTTTAATACCACCCAGCTTCATTTTTAACTTCAGTGTTAAAGTCCACATCTGTAGCATATACTTCATTCTCCAAGCAGTAATTTGGCAACTACAAAGAATGTGTCCTCCAATAGTAAAAGATACCTAGTTTCTTCTTGTACACTGTCTCCTTTATGGCTTTAACAGTTAGTTGTGTTAGTTCTTGCAGTTCGTATGGCTGCAAGCACTTGGGGATTCTAATTTTCCCTCTTATCTTCTGCATAATTCTATGTTATAACACTACATGTTTCTTGGGTGTACACTGTCACCACTTCTGCTGCTCATTCTTGTGGAAATCCCATACAACCCTGACACCATGTCGTGCAGCAACAAAATTCGAGACTTTACTATGAATATGACAGTTATATGAGCTATACATCTCCTTCTTTAACATTATAGATCGTCTTTTCTCTAGCTGATCTTCACCATAATCTCGCTGACAGATTTTGAATACCATAATATTATCGCAGAACAGTTCAGTAATAGGAGTAATCACATTTAAATTCTTCTCACTTTGAATAGTTCACATTTAAATTCTTCTCGCTATGAAGCTCACAATTTTTGGTGTAATTAACGTTGCAAATGACAGAAACATTAATGTCCAGGTTCTCCAGTAGTAACCATCAACCTAAGAATTAGCACTTGGTCTCGTCGTCCTTCCTCATAGCGACAGTCATCTGCACAGGACACTCAGAACGACAGTTAATGTACCACACTTTATTCCATTCCTTGGTTCACACTATTATTACATCATGGGAAGCGGGGGCAGACGTGAGCTCTACCCATGTGATGGATCCCTGTCTCCCACAACCTGATTAAATACAGAATTTGCTTATTATGTCATTGTCACTGGGTTCAAATGGCTCTGAGCTCTATGGGACTTAACATCTATGGTCATCAGTCCCCTACAACTTAAAACTACTTAAACCTAACTAACCTAAGGACATCACACAACACCCAGCCATCACGAGGCAGAGAAAATCCGGGAATCGAACCTGGGAACCCGGGCGTGGGAAGCTAGAACGCTACTGCACGACCTCATTGTCACTGATTTGAGTTTTGTGTCATGACACCCTTCTTCTCCAGTACTGACTGAGACTAATTTCCAGCTATTTTGGGAACAGAGACCTGTGGCAGCATGGCTGGCGATTTTCCCAGAGGGTTAATTAATTGAGAAATTTAATTAATTATATAGTTATCAAAACTGTGCTTGCATCGTCAGGTGGATGAGGGTTTGAGATTTCCAAGAGGAGGGAGGAAGAGAGGGAGGTGTACAGTGCTTCCTATAAGGAGGTATTAATCCTAGTTGGTTTAAATCAACCCTTGGTCCATCATACATTGATTATATAACAATAGATTTGTCCATAATGTAAGCTTGCATCTCAATGCAGCAACACGCAGAAACAAAATTTGCCAAAAGCCTCTGTAATTCCATTAGTTCCTTCCACATCTCACACAGCACTTTACTGTTTATATATCTCACTGCTTCACCCAACTTTCTTCAAAACCCAGAAGAACCACTCCGAGTATTGTTGGACTAGCATCGGTAGGGCACCTGACCTACCCATTGTCTCGCTGGTATTACTAAGAGAGAAATCCTATAATTCTGAATAGAATGTATGATGTGCTCATTAAAAGTTAAAACTCAAAATTAGGAAGCAGAATTAATTGCTGACCCATGCAACTGCCTTTTAAAAGCAGAAAGATTCTAATTAATTCATCTGAGAGCACCTCAAGTATTTCGCACACAGCAAAAGCATTGTTTGTTCATGTCTTGAATATGGTTGGTCAGAACATTGTTAATTACAGTCACTGATTTTCACTATTAATACTCTCTGGATGGAGATTAAAGTCCTCTCCGCTTTAACGCCAAGACATTTGTTGGCTATAACTGTGGTAAGCATGCGCTCTTTAGGGTAGTGATTGGTATATGCTTCTGTAGCCCATGCATTGTCCTGTACCTACTGACTGCACTTCATTAACATATATAATTCTCTGTGCACAGTTTTCAGAATCTTGCGCTTCACCTGTAGGCATCTAAGTAATATGTTACGAATAGCAAGAGCTAAGGTACACTCTTTATGGAACACATATGTGTATTTACAGCCTCATTGTCTCACCTTCCAATGGTGACTATAATTACAGCTGCTTGTATTGGAATTAGCCAAGATTGCATTTGATTTAGATGTAATTATCAGCATAAGCACAGTAATAGAATATTACTTACCAAGTGGACACAAATGATCGAAACATATTTCGTACAAAAAGCAGAGACTGTTAAAATTTCCCAGATAACGGCACCACTGCACTCCAGCAAAATATTCCAACTCGACGTTCTGGCCTTCTTCAGACCTTCCTCCAGGCACTGGCGTGCCAAGATATCTGAAAAATGGTAAAAATGTAGATAAAGACGTTACAGAAACGGAATTCTTTCATCCGAAGACCTTTAAGTCGTCTGAGAAGTAGGAACAAAATCAACATCATAAAGATAGAGTCAAACGGGTTCACATCTGACGACAAAGGTATAAGGGTTATAGATTCTAAAGTGCTACATAGAGTTGGCAAACTTTTTATACTAACATGAAAGAAGCATTTGTCTGATACCCAGTCACTTTGAGAGGTTAAATGATCTCTCAAAAACCGCAGTACCTTGAATCAGAAGCAAGACTAGTATGGAGGAGGTGTGTGACGCCCCTAACTGGCTGTCACATCCATATTCATTGTGCTAGTTGGTGAAAAGAAACGACCACTCAAGCAAAGCACATATACTTAGGGTGGGTGTATATAGGATTGGCTTTGCTTTGATACTGTACAACATGGATGAGATATTGTACACTGTTCAGATAGTTACATTGGCTTTTCCTGTTCATAATAATAACTTGGCCCATTATTTTAATGTCTATAATAGGAAATTAATATTAGGACGAAGCTTCAGTGAATATAGTTGGGGAAATCTTGCTTCATATGACTGACATGACATTAATAAAAGTAGTGTTCAACTGACTCACCATCATATATCACCAGCTGGGAGCGAAGTGGGCGGTATTTTAGGTTCTGCTTATCTTGTTTCACATGCTCTGTGCAGGATGTTGGCTGCGTTCTTTGTATGGCAGTGTACGGAGGGGAAGGTGTGTGAGTGAATAGGTGCAGTACAAACAGGTCACAATCCACTAGCTTACTGCAGGGAAACTCATGGAAACATGATACGACTCCACATACTTTACCATCCCAATACATACCGATTTATATGTCACCCATGTTGGTCAGCATAAGTGGGACAGACTTGAAAAAATTTTACAGCAAGAAACTTTGAATGCATCAGAACTCGAAAATGCATCTGTACAACCCCAGTTATCTGTCTCGAAGTGCACCTCAGAGTTCTGATAACATCTATTAATTTTTCATTCATCCTTGGCAGTTCGTATTCCAGTCTTATTCATTCCATTCTAGTACACGTGCAACTAAACGAATTTTTGTTTCTTAGTCAAAGGTCCAATGCAGTACAGGTCCACCACGAATTCGCAGTGTGGTCCAGCATTCTTTCAATAACCAATCAGGTGGGATGGGACAGACTTCCACGTGCGGCCACTGAGAATCGCTCGTCTCGTGTTACTCTTTTTTGTTTAGCCTGTCCTACAAGGCACTTCCCTTTCTTACACTTGACCGTTGCGCTCTAGTAACTACAGTCTGAATCTCCGATTTCACATCAGTCTGGCAACCGTATTTCGATTTTGCTACACGCAAATGTTTCAAACGACTCTGAACACTATGCGAATTAACTTCAGAGGTCATCAGTCACTACAACTTCGAACTAATGAAACCTAACTAACCTAAGGACATCACTCACATCCATGCCCGAGGCAGGATTCTAATCTGCAACCGTAGCGGTCGTTCGGTTCCAGACTGTAGCGCCTAGAACCTCACGGTCAGGCCGGCCGGCTGCTTCACTCACAGAGGCCGGCTACTTCTTGCTCTCGCTATTGTTTAGCACTCAACCCGGAATTGTCACAGCTCCATTAGAATATCTCTAACTTCCTCCACGCATATCAGTTGTTTGTGAGACTGTTATCGGTGTAGCTCCGTCTTTCCTATACTTCCACATTGTAAATTCAACCACGCCTATAAGAAAATATATCTTTTATTATTTATAACTTCCGAACTCCTGCGGCACAACAATCTTTCCCAACCTATCTACATCCACCTGAGTTTCCTGCACAAACCAGCGAACAGAAGCACAAAAAGACAAGTTGCTATTTAACTTTCTTTGACCCAGAAGATATTTGTTTAGTGTAGTTTCCATGGCCTCTTACGTAATTGTACAGATAGCGAAATCTTTGCTTTTTTATGCCTTTAAACTGGCCTTGTTCGAAAGAGCAGTCAATGAATTGGTGCTGTTTAAGGTGCAGTGCTGGCAGTAGGCTAGTAGTCACTGGAAAGTCGTGGTTATAGATGGGTTCAGCACAGTCAGCTAGAGGCCGAGGTCATGTGCATTTCTCTAGAGACGAGCGATACATAACTGAACTTTTTCCACTGGACGAAGTGATTGCTGACTCTGGAAAACGGAGCAGTAGCTCTTTGGATTGTAAGTGTCTCGTCAGTGACGTCAGTGAGTGGACTAGGGCAGGCTGTTGCAACACAGTGTCCTTGACATGGTAAACTATTCACAGTGGTATTGATTACATTCCAGAAAAATATGATGCATATAATATTCACCATATAGCAGAGCTGCTGAATCACTGAAAGGCTCCAGCTGTCACAGACTGTGGCCATTTGTGTATTACTTGCGTTTGCGTGAGAGAGAGAGAGAGAGAGAGAGAGAGAGAGAGAGAGTGTGTGTATGTTGTCTAATTTTGACAAAGGCCTTGTTGGTCCAAAACTGATTGTGTGACAGTCTTTATGTGGTGCCTTTCTGCTACTCAGCACCTCCGCTTTATGGTGAGTAGCAACAATCTTTTTCATTGTATTGTTACAATCCGTCTTGGATATTCGAATGTTTGATGTACATGAAATGTTTGTCAGCATTTCTGTGTCTTATCATCATGAGCAGCTTTCCTCACCACGAAAATACAGAAACTTAAGAAAAGTCAGTTCTTCAGATTTCGGAATTTATGCAGAAAACACTTTCCCACCTCTTATTTCGGCTCTTTATTTGAAAGATATCTTGCAAACAGATACTTTATTATACCATTCAACGCTTTACTCTCATAGACGATCCCTTGTAGAGCGCCAATGCTCGTCAGCTCATTTCGGATACAATGACCTGTAAAGAACTGTGTCACGATTGATGCACATCCAAGCAGCCACTCACTGCTGTCTACACACTAATACTCGTAATACGTCACTCTGCTGCCCACTCACTGCTCCTGTATGCTCTCGTTTCACTCCCTGAATCAGCCGCACTAATCTTCACTCATACTCTGATCAAGCTCACAGCACGGTTTCATTATTCTTTACCAGCACTCCCGATTCCAGTTCCCCTCGCCTTTAATAATGTTGATTGCAACAATGACATTATGTGTATTTTAATATTAAATTTTACAGATTTATTAGTGCATGACTAGAATTTAGAGTACACTGTTTGTACATTTGTTCTGATTCCAAATGTTTATACCTTAAAAACGTGCATATTAACTATTTTAATTTTCCATTCACATATTTTTCCATGCCGCATGTTAAGCCAGCTAAGTCACCTCCATCTGGATGACAAAATGGTAGATACCAAAATAGACGACAGAGGTATAGAGAAACAATTAAAATCGCTCAAAAGAGGAAAGGCCGCAGGACCTGATGGGATACCAGTTCGATTTTACATAGAGTACGCGAAGGAACTTACTACCCTTCTTGGAGCGTTGTACGGTAGGTCGTTACAAGAGGTAGCGTTCCAAAGGATTGGAAAAGGACACAGGTCATCCCCGTTTTGAAGAAAGCACGTCAAACAGATGTGCAGAACTATAGACCTATATCTCTAACGTCGATCAGTTGTAGAATTTTGGAACACGTATTATGTTCGAGTATAATGACTTTTCTGGAGACTAGAAATCTACTCTGTAGGAATCAGCATGGGTATCGAAAAAGACCGTCGTGTGAAACCCAGCTCGCGCTATTAGTCCACGAGACTCAGAGGGCCATAGACACGGGTTCACAGGTAGATGCTGTGTTTCTTGACTTCCGCAAGGCGTTTGACACAGTTCCCCACAGTCGTTTAATGAACAAAGTAAGAGCATATGGACTATCAGACCAATTGTGTGATTGGATTGAGGAGTTCCAAGATAACAGAACGCAGCATGTCATTCTCAATGGAGAGAAGTCTTCCGAAGTAAGAGTGATTTCAGGTGTGCCGCGGTGGAGTGTCATAGGACCGTTGCTATTCACAATATACCTAAATGACCTGGTGGATGACATCGGAAGTTCACTGAGGCATTTTGCAGATGATGCTGTGGTGTATCGAGAGGTCGCAACAATGAAAAATTGTACAGAAATGCAGGAGGGCCTGCAGCGAATTGACGCATGGTGCAGGGAATGGCAACTGAATCTCAATGTGGACAAATGTAATGTGCTGCGAATACGTAGAAAGAAAGGCCCCTTATCATTTAGCTACAATATAGAATGTCAGCAACTGGAAGCAGTTAATTCCATAAATTATCTGGGATTACGCTTTAGGAACGATTTAAAATGGAATGATCGTATAAAGTTGATCGTCGGTAAAGCAGATGCCAGACTGAGATTCATTGGAATAATCGTAAGGAAATGCAATCCGAAAACAAAGGAAGTAGGTTACAGTACGCTTGTTCGCCCGCTGCTTGAATACTGTTCAGCAGTGTGGGATCCGTACCAGATGGGTTGATAGAAGAGATAGACAAGATCCAACGGAGTGCAGCGTGCTTCGTTACAGGATCATTTAGTAATCGCGAAAGCGTTACGGAAATGATAAATAAACTCCAGTGGAAGAGTCTACAGGAGAGTTCCTCAGTAACTCGGTACTGGCTTTTGTTAAAGTTTCGGGAACATACCTTAACCAAAGAGTCAAGCAGTATATTGCTCCCTCCTACGTATATCTCGCAAAGAGACCATGAGGATAAAATCAGAAGGAATAGAGACCCACAGAGGCATATCGACAATCCTTCTTTCCACGAACAATACGAGACTGGAATTGAAGGGAAAACAGATAGAGGAACTCAAGGTACCCTCCGCCGCCACAGACCGTCAGGTGGCTTGCGGAGTATGGATGTAAATGTAGATGTAGAAGTGCTTAAGACTAGTAGGTATAATTAAACCAAACAAGATAATAACATAAAATGTCGTTTATATCATCAGGTAACTTCCTGTAATACACTCCTGGAAATGGAAAAAAGAACACATTGACACCGGTGTGTCAGACCCACCATACTTGCTCCGGACACTGCGAGAGACCTGTACAAGCAATGATCACACGCACGGCACAGCGGAGACACCAGGAAACGCGATGTTGGCCGTCGAATGGCGCTAGCTGCGCAGCATTTGTGCACCGCCGCCGTCAGTGTCAGCCAGTTCGCCGTGGCATACTGAGCTCCATCGCAGTCTTTAACACTGGTAGCATGGCGCGACAGCGTGGACGTGAACTGTATGTGCAGTTGACGGACTTTGAGCGAGGGCGTATAGTGGGCATGCGGGAGGCCGGGTGGACGTACCGCCGAATTGCTCAACACGTGTGGCGTGAGGTCTCCACAGTACATCGATGTGGTCGCCAGTGGTCGGCGGAAGGTGCACTTGCACGTCGACCTGCGACCGGACTGCAGCGACGCACGGATGCACGCTAAGACCGTAGGATCCTACGCAGTGCCGTAGGGGACAGCACCGCCACTTCCCAGGAAATTAGGGACACTTTTGCTCCTGGGGTATCGGCGAGGACCATTCGCAACCGTCTCTATGAAGCTGGGCTACGGTCCCGCACACCGTTAGGCCGTCTTCCGCTCACGCCCCAACATCTTGCAGCCCGCCTCCAGTGGTGTCGCGACAGGCGTGAATGGAGGGACGAATGGAGACGTGTCGTCTTCAGCGATGAGAGTCGATTCTGCCTTGGTGCCAATGATGGTCGTATGCGTGTTTGGCGCCGTGCAGGTGAGCGCCACAATCAGGACTGCATACGACCGAGGCACACAGGGCCAACACCCGGCATCATGGTGTGGGCAGCGATCTCCTACACTGGCCGTACACCTCTGGTGATCGTCGAGGGGACACTGAATAGTGCACGGTACATCCAAACCGTCATATAACTCATCGTTCTACCATTCCTAGACCGGCAAGGGAACTTGCTGTTCCAACAGGACAATGCACGTCCGCATGTATCCCGTGCCACCCAACGTGCTCTAGAAGGTGTAAGTCAACTACCCTGGCCAGCAAGATCTCCGGATCTGTCCCCCATTGAGCATGTTTGGGACTGGATGAAGCGTCGTCTCACGTGGTCTGCACGTCCAGCACGAACGCTGGTCCAACTGAGGCGCCAGGTGGAAATGGCATGGCAAGCCGTTCCACAGGACTACATCCAGCATCTCTACGATCGTCTCCATGGGAGAATAGCAGCCTGCATTGCTGCGAAAGATGGATATACACTGTATTAGTGCCGACAATGTGCATGCTCTGTTGCCTGTGTCTATGTGCCTGTGGTTCTGTCAGTGTGATCATGTGATGTATCTGACCCCAGGAATGTGTCAATAAGGTTTCCCCTTCCCAGGACAATGAATTCACGGTGTGTCATGGAGAGGGTCCTCGCCGATACCCCAGGAGCAACAGTGTCCCTAATTTGCTGGGAAGTGGCGGTGTGGTCCCCTACAGCACTGTG
>NW_026062495.1:0-24679 GCF_023897955.1 Schistocerca gregaria
CCTTGGAAAGGTTCTCGGAAAGCTCATTCAAACTGAACTGAAGAAATTCAATTCTTAAAGGATAACAACATAATCATCCCACAACAATTCCGATTCCGCGAAGAACACAGCACCACCCACCAGGTGACCAGACTAGTCGAGCACATATGTCAGGCCAGAAACATTAGACACAGTACTGGAGCAGTCCTGCTTGACATTGGAAAAGCATTCGGATAACGCCTTATCTACAAGCTCCACCAGACAACTGCCCCATCCACATTATTGCTTCTTTTCTCCGCAACAGAGCATTCTATGTCCATGTACCAGGAGCGGCAAGTAACACTAGATCCATAGAGGCTGGAGTCCCGCAAGGCTCAGTGCTGGGGCCCATTCTCTACTCAATATACACAAACAAACAGCTGGGAGGACACTTGTCACTATTTGCAGACGACACTGCAGTCTACCGCAGCAGTTCTAACCTGCAATATAGAGTCACAAAAATAGAGCAACACCTACAATCCATCCAGAAATGGGCTAACCAAAAAAACAATAAACGCGGAGAAAACCCAAGCAATACAATACGATTCACATTCAAAAAGAATACCTCCTAACCTGCATATACGCCTCAGAAATAACAATCTTCCATGGTCAGGCACAATAAAGTATCTAGGCATCAAGCTGGACAAGAGGTTGACATTTAGAGACCATGTTACACACGTTTGTAACAAGGCTGCAGCAGCAATATTCAGACTGTACCCAATCATCAAAGGAAACAGAATAAATATGCGCGCCAAAAAGAAAATCTTCAAAACCGTCATAGGAACCAGCCATCACTTACGGCTCTGAAAAATCTCGTCAATGGCCGCAGACACCAAACATAACAAGAGTAAAAAAGGGTGCAGAACAAATACTTCAGAATTACTGCTGATGCCGGCCGGTACCAGACAAACCGAGACATATACACAAACCATAACATACTCAATCAAAATCCCGGAAATCATCCAAAGAAAAATCCATAAAGTTTTTTTTTTTTTTTTTTTTTGTTTTTTTTCCACCAAACCACGGATTCGAACCACCCACTCATCAGAAATCTGGGACCAAAATCCACCCGACCCAAGAACGACATTTCCCATCACGACAAAACACCACAAACTACAACATACCATGATAAACAAAAATAAAATACAAACACCATAACACTCACTCAAACAAACAAACATCTACACACACCCAAGAGACCCTATCATCCCATCATTTTGTTACCCAACATAATCAGACAGAAGGCAGGGATCAAGGACAGATCCGGTCCTTCGAGTACAGGGGGTAAAAAATACCCATCAGACCAGCTCTCTCTCTCTCTCTCCTCCTCGCTTCTCCGTGCCGACGCTGCCCCGCACACGCGTTCGCGTTCGCGTTCGCGCTCGCGTTCGGCCGACACCACACGACAGGTCTTTGGGGCCCCGCCACTGCGCACACGCACGCCTCCTCCTCTTCCTTAGTTCTTTTTCGCTTTTCTTTTCTCCCCCGCCCCCCGCTCTCACCGCCACATCATCCCGCAACCCTTGGGGCATGTTTCCCAACATCAACGCGCCCCAATTCCACTCTCTGCCCGTGCCGCACTCTCCACTTTGCTTCTCCCCGTCCCCTACACACACGACTACCGAAACCCCGGTTGACACACCTTCTCGTAGGACAGGGGTGCGTGCGTGCGTGCGTGCGTTGTCTTGACGGTGACAGCAACAGCAACGGATCCGTCCATCCCATTCCCCCCCACTCGGTAAAGAACCATGTTCAACCCACACTACACAACAAGGGGGGCACACACGAACGCGAAAGAAAGGGCAGGGCAGGGGCAACTATCTCGTACACATTCTTCCTCAGAACCCACATATCGCATCAACGAACGGCAGGCCAATTGCGGACTCAGCCGTGTCAGGCAAATCCAACCCAACCAACACCTCCCACGGAAACCCTGACACTGATCCAGCAGTACGTCCACATACATCGCCACACCAAATACGGGTGACGAGTGAGCAACAAATGGAACAATACACAACAAGGGCTGACCTAATAAAAACTGCACGTCACGTCATACCTTCCAGACAGACGCAGTTCCGACGGGACGGCGGAACCGTATACGTACCTTTCAGCCACAACAACCGACCGACTGGACACGCCCGCGTCTCCAGCCAGCCAACCACCAGGGCCACACAGCCCGCAAGTTTCAGCGTCAACACTTCTTAACGTACGTTGCAAACTTTTCAAAACATTGCCACACACACACACACACACACACACACACACACCACGAAAAGCGTCAACCTCTCTCACACTGGATACACTCAACACTTTTTGTCGGCGGAGCTTGAGGGCCAACGGTTGACACACCCCCACCGGCCACACAGGTTTCCCTTTGAAAATTGCAGTGACGGAGGAGACGCGGCATTACGAGAGGGTTGTTTCCGAGAGCGCGAGCTGGACGGAGCTGCGGCGCCGCCGCCGCCGCCGCCGCCGCCGCCGAGGGGTAATGAACGCACGCGATGCCGCATGACAGCCCATCACCCAAAGTTTCACCCACAACTGCACAGGTCGCACCCCCTTTTCGCGCCATACTAGTGTCGATCGTCAATTACAGCTGACGGTGTTCGCATTTGCCACTTGACGAGAGGGGGGGGGGGGGGGGAAAAGAAAACAAACATCTGACACGCCATGTGTTTCTCTCTCTCTCTGTTACATCTAGGTCATTCGGCAGCCACTGTAAAAAAAAAAAAAAAAAAAAAAAAAAAAAAAAAATATTTTTACGACATGGTTGGGTAAGTGATTTAAAGACAACAATTGTGGGTCACACACCATAGACCATTTCGATAGTGTTCTTGTTCTTCTCTTTTTCCTTTTTTTATCGCTCAATTGAAATCAAACCTGGGGATGATGCAATGCTGCGATATGGCACAACCGTCGTCCATTGTACACAACTCGGGAACAAAAAGAAACCAATTCAGGGAACGTTCGTTCCTTCACAACGTTTCTTTCAACGCACTTGGTCTTTACCATCCTGTATATTCAACACACATTTCCTTTCATCAAACTAGGGCATTTCCATAACAGTATTTGCAATACTGCTTCTTCGACGTCATTTCACCATCTTAACTAGAGACAAACAAACAAGAAAATAGCAAAACAGCCTTGAGAACCCCGTCCACCAAATTTCAGTTAGCACGGCATCCAAGATTCTTTTCCGGGGAGTGCAGTGCAGCTGACGCTGCTCAGACCATATACCGTCGCCAGTCTCACTCAACTCTTGCGCATTCCATTCTACGCTACGTGACTATGCAAAAATGAATGAATCAAACCCGCCCAGAGAGCGTCTTGTGCGAGGGGACACACGATATAGAGAACAACAAAACACACAGGGGACACCACCACAGTTGGAGAGAACGTTTCCACCACGGCAGCCGCGCCGTTACGCGCTTTTTTTTTTTCCTCCCCCCCACTGCACACCTCCGACACCACGGGAACGTTCACCGTCCCGTTGCCCTACACTGGCGTTTCTTTTCAACCCCCCACCCTATTCCTCGCTCCCCGGACATTCGACCGATCACAAAGTGCAACCTCTCGTTACCGTCGGGTGCCCCTCTTCATCCCCGGGGCGCCAACAACAAAACAAAAACACCACCGACGCCGTCGTCTCGCGTCACCTCACTCAACTGAGCGGAAAATACACGTACATCCAGAATGACGACACCGCCTCCAGACGTCAGACGTCAGGTCGAAAGAGGGCACCGTACGTCGTGGCGCGTGGTCTCCTAACTCACCTCGCGCGTACAAATACAATGCAATGCGTGTCTCCTCACGTTCACACACACCTCCACGCTCCACTTTTACGTCGCCCAACCAACCAACTACTAACTTAACCCACCCGCTCGGCGTAGAAGCAGCTGTAGGCGGCAACGTGTTTCTCACCCTCGCCACCAACGGTGTGACATCCGACAATCGCGGTTTGCTTTCCGTTCCACACCTCCGGCCATACCATACAAAGGGGACAAAAAAAAAAAAAAAAATATATATATCAAACAAGCCAACTCCAGCGATCCGCCCCCCTAACACCAACACGTCTCGAAACACCCACGCCCACGACCCGGCTGTGGCCTAAAGTGCGTATCCCAACGTCACACCAAAACCAAAGGCGCCGGCGCCGCACCACACCACACCACAAGCTACAGCTACAGCTGTGCCGCCCGTCCACCCGCTCACAACAACAACAACAACAACAACAACAATTCCGCCCTTCCCGCAAAGGCATTTTGGTGGCCCTGAAAAGGGCCGTTTTTTCTTTTCTTCGCCGCGCCGCGGACGAGCCTCCTATTTCCAAGAGCCACCTCCTTACTTGGAGCTCGTGTACTTGGTCACCGCCTTCGTGCCCTCGCTCACCGCGTGCTTGGCCAGCTCGCCAGGCAGCAAGAGCCGCACAGCGGTCTGGATCTCGCGGGACGTGATGGTCGAGCGCTTGTTGTAGTGCGCCAGGCGAGAAGCCTCGGCCGCAATGCGCTCGAAAATGTCGTTCACGAAGCTGTTCATGATGCTCATCGCCTTCGAAGAGATGCCCGTGTCAGGGTGCACCTGCTTCAGCACCTTGTAGATGTAGATGGCATAGCTCTCCTTCCTCTTGCGCTTCTTCTTCTTGTCGCCCTTCGAAATGTTCTTCTGCGCCTTGCCAGCCTTCTTGGCGGCTTTCCCGCTAGTCTTGGGCGGCATCACGAACAAACAGGCAGGCAGGCAGGCAGGCAGGCAGGCACGCGCAGTCAGTCAGTCAGTCAGGCGCTCCGCTCCAGTCAGCGTCTCCCCACACAGTGGCACCCGCCGCACGCCGCCGCCGCACCTTTACCAGCTCGCCCTGCTGCGGCCGCCGACCAATGGGGCGCGCGCGCAACCGGCCGCCGCACCCGAGCCCATAAAGGACCCCCACCCCGCCGGCGCCGGCACGCACTCCGCTGCTCGACTCGCTGCGGCTCGCACCGTTTGGGGCGTTGTGCTTTTTCTTTCTCGCTTCTTTCCAAACTAGCCCATCGCCATGTCCGGACGCGGAAAGGGAGGCAAAGTCAAGGGCAAGTCAAAGTCCCGCTCAAGCAGGGCTGGGCTCCAGTTCCCGGTCGGCAGAATCCACCGCCTCCTGCGCAAGGGAAACTACGCCGAGCGCGTCGGCGCCGGGGCGCCCGTCTACCTCGCCGCCGTCATGGAGTACCTCGCGGCTGAGGTGCTCGAGCTGGCCGGAAACGCGGCCCGCGACAACAAGAAGACGCGCATCATCCCGCGCCACCTGCAGCTCGCCATACGCAACGACGAGGAGCTCAACAAGCTCTTGTCGGGCGTCACCATCGCACAGGGAGGTGTCCTGCCCAACATCCAGGCCGTCCTGCTGCCAAAGAAGACCGAGAAGAAGGCCTAAAAGAGAGACAGCGCAATCGGCAACCGCCGCGTGCTCCCTTGGCACGCAGCGCGCCATTTGCCGCCTCGGCTCAAAAAACAAAACACAATCGGCCCTTTTCAGGGCCACCACACAAACCTACGTCCAAAGCAGAATTCCAGTCGTTCGTCGCACCACTTTTCTCTCTCTCTCTCTCTCTCTCTCTCTCTCTCTCTCTCTCTCTGTGTACGGTTTTTTTTTCCTTCTTACACACACAGGCGCCGCCATCTTGTACACACGTACTTGGCCACCTCCTCCACTCAACTCCACGCACGCACAGTCTCGCGACCATTAACCAGCACACGTGGCGCACAACAACACACCTCAAAAATAACCCCTCGGCGCTCAGCCGCGCCGCAACACACAGCCCATCCACCGACAAGAAGCATACAAGCAAAGAGGGAGGGGAAGGAAGGAAGGAAGGAGCTCACACAACGCAAGGGCACGCTTCCTTCCCTCCCAACCGCACCGCACACCACGTCAAAAAAAACTCCAAACAAAACTAAAAGGCCAAGTAGACTAAAAAGGAAAAGAAAAACCAGCAACACAGACTCTTTCGCACTTTTCAACTTCCGAACACTGTGGTGGCCCTGAAAAGGGCCGTTTTTCAATCTATCTCTCTTTCCTTCCTTCGGTCTCACACCGCCTAACCGCCGAAACCGTACAGGGTGCGCCCCTGCCTCTTCAGGGCGTACACCACGTCCATGGCCGTCACAGTCTTGCGCTTGGCGTGCTCAGTGTACGTCACCGCGTCGCGGATCACGTTCTCCAGGAACACCTTCAGCACTCCGCGCGTCTCCTCGTAGATCAGACCAGAGATGCGCTTCACGCCGCCCCTGCGCGCCAGGCGGCGGATCGCGGGCTTCGTGATGCCCTGGATGTTGTCGCGCAACACCTTGCGGTGCCGCTTGGCGCCACCCTTGCCGAGCCCCTTTCCTCCCTTGCCGCGGCCTGTCATTCTTCTTCTTCAAGCGTCTCAACCACAATAATATAAAAAACAGAAAGCAAGGCAAGCTCCTCACCCGGCGCTAGCGAGTCGGCTACGGTTGTGGCGCCCAGCGCGCGCGCCGCCCCCCTATATAGACTCTGGGGCCCCGCGGCCCGCCCTCCCCTCCCCCCACCACCGCGCACCGAGGGCATATAAGCGCAGCACCCGGGGCGCGCGGGCCCGTTGTCAAGGCAGCACCGGACGCCGTCGCGCACGCATATCCTCCACGCCGCATCCGCATCCGCAGTAGCCATGGCCCGGACAAAGCAAACGGCCCGCAAGTCCACCGGCGGAAAGGCGCCGCGCAAACAGCTCGCCACCAAGGCGGCGAGGAAGAGCGCGCCCGCCACCGGCGGCGTCAAGAAGCCCCACCGCTACAGGCCGGGCACCGTCGCCCTGCGAGAAATCAGGCGCTACCAGAAGAGCACAGAGCTGCTCATCCGCAAGCTGCCATTCCAGCGCCTAGTGCGCGAGATCGCCCAGGACTTCAAGACCGACCTGCGCTTCCAGAGCTCCGCAGTCATGGCCCTGCAGGAGGCCAGCGAGGCCTACCTCGTCGGCCTCTTCGAAGACACCAACCTGTGCGCAATCCACGCCAAGCGAGTCACCATCATGCCCAAGGACATCCAGCTCGCGCGCCGCATCCGCGGCGAGCGCGCCTAAACCCGCACACCGCCAAACAAACAAAACGGCCCTTTTCAGGGCCACTAACGTCTCTCCGTCGCGAGCAAAACTTTGTCGGTCGCAACGACTAGTTCCCCACTCACTCTCCAGTCCAGTCGTCCCACC
This sequence comes from Schistocerca gregaria, assembly GCF_023897955.1. Lineage (NCBI taxonomy): Eukaryota > Metazoa > Arthropoda > Insecta > Orthoptera > Acrididae > Schistocerca > Schistocerca gregaria. The sequence goes on from NW_026062495.1 coordinate 7,218, forward strand.
CCCGGCCCGGCCCGGCGCCGCCGTTTCCAAAAAAAAGAAAAAAGCACCGCACCGGCCGAACCAAGTCGCAAGCGTCAATAGCGCCACCCACACAGGCCACGGCACAAAACGTGACGCCCGGAAAGCAAAGCAAAGCAAAAAAGACTATTCCAAAACCACCACCAAGACAAACAAACAAACAAACGCGGCGCAAAATAAATAGGTAAAAAATAATAAAAGTAAAATACACTTTGTGTAACACCAACCGCGGCGCCGCCGCCCACGCCCGCCAACGACCCCACAATCCAACCACCATCCACACATGAAACAAACAAACGCCAGCAAGCAAGACAGACAGACAGACAACAAGGCAACCGACCGACCACGACACGACACGACAATCAACACCTTCCCGACGTGCTTTGATGGCCCTGAGAAGGGCCGTTTTTGTTTTTGTCCGGGACCGCGCGACAGCCTCTGGTTGCGCGCCGGCCTCCAGGCGACGGTGTCAACCGCCAACCCTTCCCTGCCCTTTTTACTTCTTCTTCTTGGGCGAAGCCTTCGCCTTAGACGGCGTCGCCGTCGCCTTCTTCGGGCGCGGCGCCTTCGGCTTCTTCGTCGGAACCTTGGCGGCCTTCTTCGCCTTCGACGGCGACTTGGCCTTGGCCGGCTTGGCCGCAGCCGCCTTCTTCGCACCCGCGGGAGCGGCCGACGCCGCAGACGCCTTCTTGGCGGCGCCCGCCTTCCGACCGGTCGCCGCCTTCACGCCGCCAGCCTTCTTTGCGCCGGCCGCACGGGCCCCCTTCTTCTCCTTGCTGGCCGGAGCGGCGCGCTTCTTCTTCGCACCACCGCCGCCACCACGAGCCTTGCCGCCCTCGGCCGCCCCGCCGCCGGCGCCGGCAAGCTTGAAAGAGCCCGACGCGCCCTTCCCCTTCGTCTGCACCAGCTCGCCAGCCACGACGGCCGACTTGAGGTACTTCTTGATAAAGGGCGCCAGCTTCTCCGCGTCCAGCTTGTAGTGCGCGGCAATGTACTTCTTGATCGCCTGCAGCGACGACCCGCCGCGCTCCTTCAGACTCTTGATGGCGGCCGTCACCATCTCAGAGGTGCGCGGGTGCGCAGGCTTGGCGCGCGGCTTCTTCGCAGACGACGCAGACTTGGCCTTCTTCGTAGTGCCGGTGGCGGCGGGTGCCGCGGCAGTCTCGTTCGTAGCCGCCTGGTCTGCCATCTTTTGCCTGTTCTCTTTTCTTTTTTCCCCTTGCTTTCGCTTCCTTCTCTCCTTCGACGACGCACAACAGCGAGGGGCGCGCAGCAGAGAATAGCCGCGCACGCTGCTGCTGCTGCTGCTGTTCGACCTTACGGGTCTGCCCTGACCCGTGCAGGAGCAGGCTAAGCAGTCAACTGCTATTCCTGCGGGAGCCTTTCGTTTCGGAGGGACTAACTCTCTTCTTGGATTGGCCTCTGGTTGGTTTCTTCGTGGATGGGGATGTCCTGTCTCTATTGCGGAAGTTTTCACTCCCGCAACAGGTCAGGCCAGCGTGTTGTTGGCCTGTGGTGTGCAGGATGGCCCAGATCCCTGATGAGCCGTTTGTCGGACCGTTCGGCCCGCTCATAGAAGGCCCGCGCTGATTGCTTGAAGCGGTCGCGGAGGAGGGGTATTCCGGTCTGCTCGTGTAGCCGAGCGGTCGAGTATAGCCTCGGCAGGCGCAGAGCGAGCTTGAGCGCCCTGTTCTGCACCCTCTGCAGCTTGCTGATGTGTGTCTCGGCCGCGTTGCCCCACACCACAGCCGCGTATTCCAGCACTGGACGTACCAGCGCCAGGTACAGCGTGATGCCGTGGTGAGGAGGCAGCGCAGACGAGGGATTGAGCAGAGGGTACAGGACGCGTAGGCGCCCTATTGCTCTGCCCCTGACGTCCTCGATGTGCGGCTTCCATGTCAGCTTGTGGTCCAATGTGACACCCAGGTAGCGGCCGGTCTTGCTCCATGGGACGGGGCTGCCCATGACGGTGACTGGCGGAAGATCGGGCGGCAGTGGTCGTCTAGTGAACACCACCGCCTGGCTCTTCGCCGCGTTTTGTTTGAGGCGCCACTTGGTCGACCAGGCGCCAAGGGCCTCGCAACCTCGTTGGAGAAGACGGCGCATCTCGACCGCCTTCATGCTCCGCACGAACAGCGCAGTGTCGTCAGCATATAGTGCCAACTTCACCGGCGTCACGCGCGGAGCGTCGGCGGTGTATAGGGAGTACAGTAGGGGCCCAAGAACGGACCCCTGCGGCACTCCAGCGCGGATGTATCGGTGGGTGGATGTCCCGTCTTCCAGCCTGACATGGAAGGACCGCTCGGCTAGGTATGACCGGAGGAGGACTCCGTGCGACGTCGGTACCCCGTGCACAAAAAGTTTGTACACGAGGCCGTCGTGCCACACGGAGTCGAATGCCCTAGAGACGTCCAGGAACACCGCCCCAAGGTATTCCCGAGTCTCCAGGGCGCGCATGGCTTCTTCCACCATCCGCATCAGCTGGTGGACGGTGGAATGGCCCCTCCTAAAGCCGAACTGCTCGTCGGGTATGATGCCCTCTGCTGTCACGTGGCGGAGCAGGCGTCTGGCGTACAGGCGCTCGAACACCTTCGAGAGTGCCGGCAGCAGACTGATTGGCCTATAGTTGGCGGCGTCCCGTGGGTCCTTGTTTGCCTTGGGGATTGCCACCACCTCTGCATGTTTCCATACAGAGGGGTAGACCCCAGAGCGAAGGACCTGGTTGAAGATGCCCGCCAGGAATGGGTGTGCACCCGCCGGCAGGCTCTTCAGCAGATGGTTGGTGACGCCGTCAGCCCCGCCAGCCTTCTTGGTGTTGAGCGCCGTTATCTGCACGGCCACCTCCTCCTCGGTGATGGGGTCGATCTCGTCCGCGGCGTCCCTGGCTTCCAGGAACACTGGGAGCTGCTCCTCAACCCGGTGGAGGTGCTCCTCGTCAATGTTATCATCCACCGGGGTGAATGACAGCTCGAAGTGGTCCGCCAGGGCGCCTGCCTTGCCGTCCGGGCAGCCGCGCACGCGCCTGGCCCAGCCAGTGTCGCGGGCGGGCGCGGACGGCCGAGAGAGCGGCCGCCACTCGGCGCGCCGCCGCGCCGCCGCGCCGCGCCTCCCGCGCTTGCTACCGCCCAACGTCCGACAGCCTGCGCGGAGCAGCCCCCAACCTGCGCCGCAACCACCCGCGCCATTCAAACCACCGAGGATGGGGCTACACACACCGACACCACGGTCGCCAACCAGTCGCCGCGGCGGCGCCGCAAACCACGGCCAAACTGCAGCCACCGCGCGCCACAGCCTGGGTCGGCCCGCCGAGAATCGCCGCCCCCGCCCAAATGCCGCCCCCACAGCCCCAGCCGACGACCCGCCACAATGGCCAAACCTTCGTCAAAACTCCCACACCGTCGCCGCGGCAGCCCGGCCACCGCGGCCGGCGCCACAGCCACACGAGCCGAGTCGTGCGGCGATGACGGCCGTGCACAAACGCACCTCCGCCGCCCCATCGCCTTCCGCCGTTTTCCCGATCGGCCCGCAGCCGTCGGGCCACGGCCGCGGGCCGTCCTCCTCCTCTCGCCTCGCCCGCCAACACCCACAGCCCTTCCAACACATTTTTTTTTTCTTTTTTCTTTTTTTTTTTCTACTTTTTTACGATCGCCGCCTGCGCAACATGGCACCGGCCGACGGAGCGCCAACCCCCCCGCCACAGGCGAAAACAAGACAACGATAAACAAACAAACAAAATAAATTACCAGCCAGCCCCAACTACAGACACACCGAATCTGCCCTCACAGCCGACCTTACACGCCTCAACGTCAAAACAAAGGTGGTTTCTTTCTTTCAACGGTTACCTTACCTTAGGTTACGTCAGGTTAGGCTAAGAAGGCGTCAGGGTTAGGTTAAGCGTTGACGTGACGTCACGTCTTAACGTAGGCGTTAAGCTAAGGTTGCGGTCACGTACGTTAGGTTAAGGCGACTTGGGGGTTGGCCTAAGGGCTTACGTTAGGTTACGTTAGTTTAGGTGGCTGCGTTAACGGCTTAAAGAAGTTTAGGAGGTTAAGGCGTCGAGGCGGCCGCACCCCCTTAGCTGCTGCGGCTCGGCCACGCCACGCCACGCCACGCCACGCTTTGGGGTTTCATAAGGTCGCGCGGCGGGTCGTCGGCACGCCGCAAAGGACAAAACTGCAAGACGACGTCGAAAAACAAACAACAGGTAAAAAATAAATAAGTAAAAATAAACGACGCCGACAGGCGGGGATCAGCAGAACGAGCAGATTCCGGAGAGCGAACGAGACACACACGCACGCACGCACACACACACACACACACACAAACCCCCCCGAGCCGAGAGAGCACAGCACCACCACGTGTCGGCCTCCGCTCACCCGACTCGGCTGGGCTGGGCTGGGCTGGGCTGGGCTGGGCTGGGCTGGGCTGGGCTGGCGGCCGGGCCGGATGCACGTGCACGTACACGTACGGCTACAGCCACTACCCGTACACAGCCGCTCTTCACGCAACACCAGCCAAATGGCGCGCCCGCGGCTCGTCGCGGTCGCAACGCCACGCCGGCACACTTTCGGCACCACCGTCTTCGCGCGCACCGCAAACAAAAACGCAGCCGACACACACAGAAAAAAAAAAAAACAACACAGAGCGCGAGAGACGGGCGGCGGCGCACCTTTCGCCAGCCGGCAGGCAATCGACTCGCCCAGTACGACAAACGTGCACGCCACCCCACCCACCAACCAACCAGTCGTCGTCGTCGTCGTCCCGAAATCAAACAAACTCTCAAAAGGCACAGCCCCTGCTGCCAACGGACGCAGGCGCCACGCAGCTCCCTTCCCGCCACACTCGATTCGCAGCGCAACTCACCCGGCACACCGTCAAACGACGGGCTGGGCTCGCCGCATCGCCGCAACCTACACACCTTCCCCGCCACGACGCACAGCCCCACCAGACGCCCGTGCCGCAACGACACTACCGCACTACTCCTCTCGCCCTTGCCATACACGACACAACACGCCAAAAAATGAAAATCCAAATACAAACAAAAACACCGCCCCCACGACCCAAACACATGCACGGCGCGCCAACACACGCGAGGCAAGGCACGCAGCAAACGGCGTCCCCTCCGCGTCGCGCCATCAACCTACACACACAAGGCAACACCAACAACAAACAGCCAGCCAGCCAGCCAGCCAGCCAGCCCCACTCTCACGCCGCAAAAACAGAAAACACACCGAAACCGCCAAACGCCGCACATTCGCGCTTCGCACTCACCACACACCTCTCGGCATCCGTTTCGCACACAACGACGCGACGCACAATACATCATCACGGGCTACGCACGCACACCGCGACCCACTTTTTTACGACGCCCTCGCCAGAGCACACGTGCCCACGCCCACACACAGTCGACACAACGACGCAGCGCGCAGCAGACGCGGCCGCAACACATACCTCCCCGACGACGCGCCAACACCGCCAGCCACTGCTCACTCGCCCAAGCAACCCGTGCACACAACTGCCACACGCGTCCACCACGCCGCCGCCAACCACCCGCCCGCCAGGGGGCGCTCACGTCCGCGACAACAGCGCGGCACCGCCGGACCGGGCCGAACCGAGCCGAGCCGCCGCCTCCTCTCCACTCGGCACGCCACGTCCTGCTTGCAAAACACATGGCTCGTCCCTCTGTACACACAACGCGCCTGCCTGCGGTCGCCGCCGGCATCTATCTACCTGCGCATCGGAGCCAGGCCGGCAAGCCCACACTTAAATAATGCACTTCACCAGCCAAACAAACCCACTCTTCCTTTCTTTGCACAGCGCATGCAACAGCAGCCCCAGGAGCCGGGCCCGCCGCCAGCGTCTCCTCCTCCTCTGGGCACAGCCAGCCAGCCGTTCCCACCGCCCCGCCCCTGCTCTGCAGAACAAGAAAAAACGAAAAAGTACCAACACACGCACCCAAAGCGTAAGCCAGACAAGACCAGCCTCTCCAAGGCCACACACACGCAAAAAAACAAAAAAAAACAAAAACACTACAACAAAATAAAATAAAATGAAAAAGAAAAAGCAAGCTGTCGCCTCGCCCCCGCCCGTCCCCCCACCCCACCACATTCGCCCCCTCCGCTTGTTTTCCTTTCTACAATTTCCCTCTTTTCCACCCAATATCCCGCCGCGGTTTACGGGCACCGGCCGATTTTGCGCCCGCCCACATGTGTGCCTACTCCCCACCACCATTCCCTCCGCAGCCCGCAGCCCGCAGCCCGCAGCCCGCAGCCCGCTTTTCCCCCCTCCCTGCCCACACCACACCACACCACACCACACCACACCACACCACACCACACCACACCGACGGTGCTGACGTCGACACGCACCCAAGACAGGGGCCACGACCGTCTTTTTTCCTGGGCCCATCCCCGCACCGCACCTCCTTCCAATCATCAACGCTGTGGCGCCTGTGTCCGCGCGAGACGCGTGCGCGCCGCCTCTCTCAACATCCGTCCGCCGGCCGGCCCGTTTTTCGGCCCCCAGGCCATCCGTCAACCACCACTGCCCCTGCCCGCCCCGCACCACACCACACACCGCTGCTTGCCCCGGCCGTTGCCACCAAAGGCGCCAACCGCAGCCCGCGCGCGCCAGAAAGAGATGGCAAAACTACAGGGACCCAGCCGACCGACGAAAATCAGAGCAATTGGCCGGGAGGATCAAAAAGAGAGCTCCGAAAACCACCGTAGCGAGGCGTGGGAGGAAACGTTACGAGAAGCAGGAAGGGACCAGGAAAAATTCTGGAAATTTCTTAAAACTCGTAAACTAGACACGAAACATCTACATCTACATGGGGAAGGAACGACCCCACAGACCGAGCTGAAGCACTGGCGGATTCACTAGAAAGGCAATTCCAAGCACCAGAAGCGGTAGATGACGAAACTGATGACCACCAGGAAATGGTACTCAGAAGGGTAAAACCGCATCCTAAGTGCCCCGATCAGAACATCTTTCACAATCCAATAAACGCAGAAACCCCGTATCTTATCACATCACAAACATACACACATCCTAAGAAGGCATCAGGCCCAGATTCCATCAAACCGCAACTACTACATCACCTACCTCCAGCAACTATCAATTATCTATCTAACATCAATATATAATGCTTGCTTCAGACTAAACTACTTGGAAACAGGCCCGAGTCATCACATTACCAAAGCCAAACAAGGACTTATTATTTCCGCAAAACTATAGGCCAACTTCCTTGGAAAGGTTCTCGGAAAGCTCATTCAAACTGAACTGAAGAAATTCAATTCTTAAAGGATAACAACATAATCATCCCACAACAATTCCGATTCCGCGAAGAACACAGCACCACCCACCAGGTGACCAGACTAGTCGAGCACATATGTCAGGCCAGAAACATTAGACACAGTACTGGAGCAGTCCTGCTTGACATTGGAAAAGCATTCGGATAACGCCTTATCTACAAGCTCCACCAGTACAACTGCCCCATCCACATTATTGCTTCTTTTCTCCGCAACAGAGCATTCTATGTCCATGTACCAGGAGCGGCAAGTAACACTAGATCCATAGAGGCTGGAGTCCCGCAAGGCTCAGTGCTGGGGCCCATTCTCTACTCAATATACACAAACAAACAGCTGGGAGGACACTTGTCACTATTTGCAGACGACACTGCAGTCTACCGCAGCAGTTCTAACCTGCAATATAGAGTCACAAAAATAGAGCAACACCTACAATCCATCCAGAAATGGGCTAACCAAAAAAACAATAAACGCGGAGAAAACCCAAGCAATACAATACGATTCACATTCAAAAAGAATACCTCCTAACCTGCATATACGCCTCAGAAATAACAATCTTCCATGGTCAGGCACAATAAAGTATCTAGGCATCAAGCTGGACAAGAGGTTGACATTTAGAGACCATGTTACACACGTTTGTAACAAGGCTGCAGCAGCAATATTCAGACTGTACCCAATCATCAAAGGAAACAGAATAAATATGCGCGCCAAAAAGAAAATCTTCAAAACCGTCATAGGAACCAGCCATCACTTACGGCTCTGAAAAATCTCGTCAATGGCCGCAGACACCAAACATAACAAGAGTAAAAAAGGGTGCAGAACAAATACTTCAGAATTACTGCTGATGCCGGCCGGTACCAGACAAACCGAGACATATACACAAACCATAACATACTCAATCAAAATCCCGGAAATCATCCAAAGAAAAATCCATAAAGTTTTTTTTTTTTTTTTTTTTTGTTTTTTTTCCACCAAACCACGGATTCGAACCACCCACTCATCAGAAATCTGGGACCAAAATCCACCCGACCCAAGAACGACATTTCCCATCACGACAAAACACCACAAACTACAACATACCATGATAAACAAAAATAAAATACAAACACCATAACACTCACTCAAACAAACAAACATCTACACACACCCAAGAGACCCTATCATCCCATCATTTTGTTACCCAACATAATCAGACAGAAGGCAGGGATCAAGGACAGATCCGGTCCTTCGAGTACAGGGGGTAAAAAATACCCATCAGACCAGCTCTCTCTCTCTCTCTCCTCCTCGCTTCTCCGTGCCGACGCTGCCCCGCACACGCGTTCGCGTTCGCGTTCGCGCTCGCGTTCGGCCGACACCACACGACAGGTCTTTGGGGCCCCGCCACTGCGCACACGCACGCCTCCTCCTCTTCCTTAGTTCTTTTTCGCTTTTCTTTTCTCCCCCGCCCCCCGCTCTCACCGCCACATCATCCCGCAACCCTTGGGGCATGTTTCCCAACATCAACGCGCCCCAATTCCACTCTCTGCCCGTGCCGCACTCTCCACTTTGCTTCTCCCCGTCCCCTACACACACGACTACCGAAACCCCGGTTGACACACCTTCTCGTAGGACAGGGGTGCGTGCGTGCGTGCGTGCGTTGTCTTGACGGTGACAGCAACAGCAACGGATCCGTCCATCCCATTCCCCCCCACTCGGTAAAGAACCATGTTCAACCCACACTACACAACAAGGGGGGCACACACGAACGCGAAAGAAAGGGCAGGGCAGGGGCAACTATCTCGTACACATTCTTCCTCAGAACCCACATATCGCATCAACGAACGGCAGGCCAATTGCGGACTCAGCCGTGTCAGGCAAATCCAACCCAACCAACACCTCCCACGGAAACCCTGACACTGATCCAGCAGTACGTCCACATACATCGCCACACCAAATACGGGTGACGAGTGAGCAACAAATGGAACAATACACAACAAGGGCTGACCTAATAAAAACTGCACGTCACGTCATACCTTCCAGACAGACGCAGTTCCGACGGGACGGCGGAACCGTATACGTACCTTTCAGCCACAACAACCGACCGACTGGACACGCCCGCGTCTCCAGCCAGCCAACCACCAGGGCCACACAGCCCGCAAGTTTCAGCGTCAACACTTCTTAACGTACGTTGCAAACTTTTCAAAACATTGCCACACACACACACACACACACACACACACACACCACGAAAAGCGTCAACCTCTCTCACACTGGATACACTCAACACTTTTTGTCGGCGGAGCTTGAGGGCCAACGGTTGACACACCCCCACCGGCCACACAGGTTTCCCTTTGAAAATTGCAGTGACGGAGGAGACGCGGCATTACGAGAGGGTTGTTTCCGAGAGCGCGAGCTGGACGGAGCTGCGGCGCCGCCGCCGCCGCCGCCGCCGCCGCCGAGGGGTAATGAACGCACGCGATGCCGCATGACAGCCCATCACCCAAAGTTTCACCCACAACTGCACAGGTCGCACCCCCTTTTCGCGCCATACTAGTGTCGATCGTCAATTACAGCTGACGGTGTTCGCATTTGCCACTTGACGAGAGGGGGGGGGGGGGGGGAAAAGAAAACAAACATCTGACACGCCATGTGTTTCTCTCTCTCTCTGTTACATCTAGGTCATTCGGCAGCCACTGTAAAAAAAAAAAAAAAAAAAAAAAAAAAAAAAAAATATTTTTACGACATGGTTGGGTAAGTGATTTAAAGACAACAATTGTGGGTCACACACCATAGACCATTTCGATAGTGTTCTTGTTCTTCTCTTTTTCCTTTTTTTATCGCTCAATTGAAATCAAACCTGGGGATGATGCAATGCTGCGATATGGCACAACCGTCGTCCATTGTACACAACTCGGGAACAAAAAGAAACCAATTCAGGGAACGTTCGTTCCTTCACAACGTTTCTTTCAACGCACTTGGTCTTTACCATCCTGTATATTCAACACACATTTCCTTTCATCAAACTAGGGCATTTCCATAACAGTATTTGCAATACTGCTTCTTCGACGTCATTTCACCATCTTAACTAGAGACAAACAAACAAGAAAATAGCAAAACAGCCTTGAGAACCCCGTCCACCAAATTTCAGTTAGCACGGCATCCAAGATTCTTTTCCGGGGAGTGCAGTGCAGCTGACGCTGCTCAGACCATATACCGTCGCCAGTCTCACTCAACTCTTGCGCATTCCATTCTACGCTACGTGACTATGCAAAAATGAATGAATCAAACCCGCCCAGAGAGCGTCTTGTGCGAGGGGACACACGATATAGAGAACAACAAAACACACAGGGGACACCACCACAGTTGGAGAGAACGTTTCCACCACGGCAGCCGCGCCGTTACGCGCTTTTTTTTTTTCCTCCCCCCCACTGCACACCTCCGACACCACGGGAACGTTCACCGTCCCGTTGCCCTACACTGGCGTTTCTTTTCAACCCCCCACCCTATTCCTCGCTCCCCGGACATTCGACCGATCACAAAGTGCAACCTCTCGTTACCGTCGGGTGCCCCTCTTCATCCCCGGGGCGCCAACAACAAAACAAAAACACCACCGACGCCGTCGTCTCGCGTCACCTCACTCAACTGAGCGGAAAATACACGTACATCCAGAATGACGACACCGCCTCCAGACGTCAGACGTCAGGTCGAAAGAGGGCACCGTACGTCGTGGCGCGTGGTCTCCTAACTCACCTCGCGCGTACAAATACAATGCAATGCGTGTCTCCTCACGTTCACACACACCTCCACGCTCCACTTTTACGTCGCCCAACCAACCAACTACTAACTTAACCCACCCGCTCGGCGTAGAAGCAGCTGTAGGCGGCAACGTGTTTCTCACCCTCGCCACCAACGGTGTGACATCCGACAATCGCGGTTTGCTTTCCGTTCCACACCTCCGGCCATACCATACAAAGGGGACAAAAAAAAAAAAAAAAATATATATATCAAACAAGCCAACTCCAGCGATCCGCCCCCCTAACACCAACACGTCTCGAAACACCCACGCCCACGACCCGGCTGTGGCCTAAAGTGCGTATCCCAACGTCACACCAAAACCAAAGGCGCCGGCGCCGCACCACACCACACCACAAGCTACAGCTACAGCTGTGCCGCCCGTCCACCCGCTCACAACAACAACAACAACAACAACAACAATTCCGCCCTTCCCGCAAAGGCATTTTGGTGGCCCTGAAAAGGGCCGTTTTTTCTTTTCTTCGCCGCGCCGCGGACGAGCCTCCTATTTCCAAGAGCCACCTCCTTACTTGGAGCTCGTGTACTTGGTCACCGCCTTCGTGCCCTCGCTCACCGCGTGCTTGGCCAGCTCGCCAGGCAGCAAGAGCCGCACAGCGGTCTGGATCTCGCGGGACGTGATGGTCGAGCGCTTGTTGTAGTGCGCCAGGCGAGAAGCCTCGGCCGCAATGCGCTCGAAAATGTCGTTCACGAAGCTGTTCATGATGCTCATCGCCTTCGAAGAGATGCCCGTGTCAGGGTGCACCTGCTTCAGCACCTTGTAGATGTAGATGGCATAGCTCTCCTTCCTCTTGCGCTTCTTCTTCTTGTCGCCCTTCGAAATGTTCTTCTGCGCCTTGCCAGCCTTCTTGGCGGCTTTCCCGCTAGTCTTGGGCGGCATCACGAACAAACAGGCAGGCAGGCAGGCAGGCAGGCAGGCACGCGCAGTCAGTCAGTCAGTCAGGCGCTCCGCTCCAGTCAGCGTCTCCCCACACAGTGGCACCCGCCGCACGCCGCCGCCGCACCTTTACCAGCTCGCCCTGCTGCGGCCGCCGACCAATGGGGCGCGCGCGCAACCGGCCGCCGCACCCGAGCCCATAAAGGACCCCCACCCCGCCGGCGCCGGCACGCACTCCGCTGCTCGACTCGCTGCGGCTCGCACCGTTTGGGGCGTTGTGCTTTTTCTTTCTCGCTTCTTTCCAAACTAGCCCATCGCCATGTCCGGACGCGGAAAGGGAGGCAAAGTCAAGGGCAAGTCAAAGTCCCGCTCAAGCAGGGCTGGGCTCCAGTTCCCGGTCGGCAGAATCCACCGCCTCCTGCGCAAGGGAAACTACGCCGAGCGCGTCGGCGCCGGGGCGCCCGTCTACCTCGCCGCCGTCATGGAGTACCTCGCGGCTGAGGTGCTCGAGCTGGCCGGAAACGCGGCCCGCGACAACAAGAAGACGCGCATCATCCCGCGCCACCTGCAGCTCGCCATACGCAACGACGAGGAGCTCAACAAGCTCTTGTCGGGCGTCACCATCGCACAGGGAGGTGTCCTGCCCAACATCCAGGCCGTCCTGCTGCCAAAGAAGACCGAGAAGAAGGCCTAAAAGAGAGACAGCGCAATCGGCAACCGCCGCGTGCTCCCTTGGCACGCAGCGCGCCATTTGCCGCCTCGGCTCAAAAAACAAAACACAATCGGCCCTTTTCAGGGCCACCACACAAACCTACGTCCAAAGCAGAATTCCAGTCGTTCGTCGCACCACTTTTCTCTCTCTCTCTCTCTCTCTCTCTCTCTCTCTCTCTCTCTCTGTGTACGGTTTTTTTTTCCTTCTTACACACACAGGCGCCGCCATCTTGTACACACGTACTTGGCCACCTCCTCCACTCAACTCCACGCACGCACAGTCTCGCGACCATTAACCAGCACACGTGGCGCACAACAACACACCTCAAAAATAACCCCTCGGCGCTCAGCCGCGCCGCAACACACAGCCCATCCACCGACAAGAAGCATACAAGCAAAGAGGGAGGGGAAGGAAGGAAGGAAGGAGCTCACACAACGCAAGGGCACGCTTCCTTCCCTCCCAACCGCACCGCACACCACGTCAAAAAAAACTCCAAACAAAACTAAAAGGCCAAGTAGACTAAAAAGGAAAAGAAAAACCAGCAACACAGACTCTTTCGCACTTTTCAACTTCCGAACACTGTGGTGGCCCTGAAAAGGGCCGTTTTTCAATCTATCTCTCTTTCCTTCCTTCGGTCTCACACCGCCTAACCGCCGAAACCGTACAGGGTGCGCCCCTGCCTCTTCAGGGCGTACACCACGTCCATGGCCGTCACAGTCTTGCGCTTGGCGTGCTCAGTGTACGTCACCGCGTCGCGGATCACGTTCTCCAGGAACACCTTCAGCACTCCGCGCGTCTCCTCGTAGATCAGACCAGAGATGCGCTTCACGCCGCCCCTGCGCGCCAGGCGGCGGATCGCGGGCTTCGTGATGCCCTGGATGTTGTCGCGCAACACCTTGCGGTGCCGCTTGGCGCCACCCTTGCCGAGCCCCTTTCCTCCCTTGCCGCGGCCTGTCATTCTTCTTCTTCAAGCGTCTCAACCACAATAATATAAAAAACAGAAAGCAAGGCAAGCTCCTCACCCGGCGCTAGCGAGTCGGCTACGGTTGTGGCGCCCAGCGCGCGCGCCGCCCCCCTATATAGACTCTGGGGCCCCGCGGCCCGCCCTCCCCTCCCCCCACCACCGCGCACCGAGGGCATATAAGCGCAGCACCCGGGGCGCGCGGGCCCGTTGTCAAGGCAGCACCGGACGCCGTCGCGCACGCATATCCTCCACGCCGCATCCGCATCCGCAGTAGCCATGGCCCGGACAAAGCAAACGGCCCGCAAGTCCACCGGCGGAAAGGCGCCGCGCAAACAGCTCGCCACCAAGGCGGCGAGGAAGAGCGCGCCCGCCACCGGCGGCGTCAAGAAGCCCCACCGCTACAGGCCGGGCACCGTCGCCCTGCGAGAAATCAGGCGCTACCAGAAGAGCACAGAGCTGCTCATCCGCAAGCTGCCATTCCAGCGCCTAGTGCGCGAGATCGCCCAGGACTTCAAGACCGACCTGCGCTTCCAGAGCTCCGCAGTCATGGCCCTGCAGGAGGCCAGCGAGGCCTACCTCGTCGGCCTCTTCGAAGACACCAACCTGTGCGCAATCCACGCCAAGCGAGTCACCATCATGCCCAAGGACATCCAGCTCGCGCGCCGCATCCGCGGCGAGCGCGCCTAAACCCGCACACCGCCAAACAAACAAAACGGCCCTTTTCAGGGCCACTAACGTCTCTCCGTCGCGAGCAAAACTTTGTCGGTCGCAACGACTAGTTCCCCACTCACTCTCCAGTCCAGTCGTCCCACCCCCGGCCCGGCCCGGCGCCGCCGTTTCCAAAAAAAAGAAAAAAGCACCGCACCGGCCGAACCAAGTCGCAAGCGTCAATAGCGCCACCCACACAGGCCACGGCACAAAACGTGACGCCCGGAAAGCAAAGCAAAGCAAAAAAGACTATTCCAAAACCACCACCAAGACAAACAAACAAACAAACGCGGCGCAAAATAAATAGGTAAAAAATAATAAAAGTAAAATACACTTTGTGTAACACCAACCGCGGCGCCGCCGCCCACGCCCGCCAACGACCCCACAATCCAACCACCATCCACACATGAAACAAACAAACGCCAGCAAGCAAGACAGACAGACAGACAACAAGGCAACCGACCGACCACGACACGACACGACAATCAACACCTTCCCGACGTGCTTTGATGGCCCTGAGAAGGGCCGTTTTTGTTTTTGTCCGGGACCGCGCGACAGCCTCTGGTTGCGCGCCGGCCTCCAGGCGACGGTGTCAACCGCCAACCCTTCCCTGCCCTTTTTACTTCTTCTTCTTGGGCGAAGCCTTCGCCTTAGACGGCGTCGCCGTCGCCTTCTTCGGGCGCGGCGCCTTCGGCTTCTTCGTCGGAACCTTGGCGGCCTTCTTCGCCTTCGACGGCGACTTGGCCTTGGCCGGCTTGGCCGCAGCCGCCTTCTTCGCACCCGCGGGAGCGGCCGACGCCGCAGACGCCTTCTTGGCGGCGCCCGCCTTCCGACCGGTCGCCGCCTTCACGCCGCCAGCCTTCTTTGCGCCGGCCGCACGGGCCCCCTTCTTCTCCTTGCTGGCCGGAGCGGCGCGCTTCTTCTTCGCACCACCGCCGCCACCACGAGCCTTGCCGCCCTCGGCCGCCCCGCCGCCGGCGCCGGCAAGCTTGAAAGAGCCCGACGCGCCCTTCCCCTTCGTCTGCACCAGCTCGCCAGCCACGACGGCCGACTTGAGGTACTTCTTGATAAAGGGCGCCAGCTTCTCCGCGTCCAGCTTGTAGTGCGCGGCAATGTACTTCTTGATCGCCTGCAGCGACGACCCGCCGCGCTCCTTCAGACTCTTGATGGCGGCCGTCACCATCTCAGAGGTGCGCGGGTGCGCAGGCTTGGCGCGCGGCTTCTTCGCAGACGACGCAGACTTGGCCTTCTTCGTAGTGCCGGTGGCGGCGGGTGCCGCGGCAGTCTCGTTCGTAGCCGCCTGGTCTGCCATCTTTTGCCTGTTCTCTTTTCTTTTTTCCCCTTGCTTTCGCTTCCTTCTCTCCTTCGACGACGCACAACAGCGAGGGGCGCGCAGCAGAGAATAGCCGCGCACGCGCCTGGCCCAGCCAGTGTCGCGGGCGGGCGCGGACGGCCGAGAGAGCGGCCGCCACTCGGCGCGCCGCCGCGCCGCCGCGCCGCGCCTCCCGCGCTTGCTACCGCCCAACGTCCGACAGCCTGCGCGGAGCAGCCCCCAACCTGCGCCGCAACCACCCGCGCCATTCAAACCACCGAGGATGGGGCTACACACACCGACACCACGGTCGCCAACCAGTCGCCGCGGCGGCGCCGCAAACCACGGCCAAACTGCAGCCACCGCGCGCCACAGCCTGGGTCGGCCCGCCGAGAATCGCCGCCCCCGCCCAAATGCCGCCCCCACAGCCCCAGCCGACGACCCGCCACAATGGCCAAACCTTCGTCAAAACTCCCACACCGTCGCCGCGGCAGCCCGGCCACCGCGGCCGGCGCCACAGCCACACGAGCCGAGTCGTGCGGCGATGACGGCCGTGCACAAACGCACCTCCGCCGCCCCATCGCCTTCCGCCGTTTTCCCGATCGGCCCGCAGCCGTCGGGCCACGGCCGCGGGCCGTCCTCCTCCTCTCGCCTCGCCCGCCAACACCCACAGCCCTTCCAACACATTTTTTTTTTCTTTTTTCTTTTTTTTTTTCTACTTTTTTACGATCGCCGCCTGCGCAACATGGCACCGGCCGACGGAGCGCCAACCCCCCCGCCACAGGCGAAAACAAGACAACGATAAACAAACAAACAAAATAAATTACCAGCCAGCCCCAACTACAGACACACCGAATCTGCCCTCACAGCCGACCTTACACGCCTCAACGTCAAAACAAAGGTGGTTTCTTTCTTTCAACGGTTACCTTACCTTAGGTTACGTCAGGTTAGGCTAAGAAGGCGTCAGGGTTAGGTTAAGCGTTGACGTGACGTCACGTCTTAACGTAGGCGTTAAGCTAAGGTTGCGGTCACGTACGTTAGGTTAAGGCGACTTGGGGGTTGGCCTAAGGGCTTACGTTAGGTTACGTTAGTTTAGGTGGCTGCGTTAACGGCTTAAAGAAGTTTAGGAGGTTAAGGCGTCGAGGCGGCCGCACCCCCTTAGCTGCTGCGGCTCGGCCACGCCACGCCACGCCACGCCACGCTTTGGGGTTTCATAAGGTCGCGCGGCGGGTCGTCGGCACGCCGCAAAGGACAAAACTGCAAGACGACGTCGAAAAACAAACAACAGGTAAAAAATAAATAAGTAAAAATAAACGACGCCGACAGGCGGGGATCAGCAGAACGAGCAGATTCCGGAGAGCGAACGAGACACACACGCACGCACGCACACACACACACACACACACACAAACCCCCCCGAGCCGAGAGAGCACAGCACCACCACGTGTCGGCCTCCGCTCACCCGACTCGGCTGGGCTGGGCTGGGCTGGGCTGGGCTGGGCTGGGCTGGGCTGGGCTGGCGGCCGGGCCGGATGCACGTGCACGTACACGTACGGCTACAGCCACTACCCGTACACAGCCGCTCTTCACGCAACACCAGCCAAATGGCGCGCCCGCGGCTCGTCGCGGTCGCAACGCCACGCCGGCACACTTTCGGCACCACCGTCTTCGCGCGCACCGCAAACAAAAACGCAGCCGACACACACAGAAAAAAAAAAAAAAACAACACAGAGCGCGAGAGACGGGCGGCGGCGCACCAACACGCGATCTAGTGA